>NC_037681.1:89594398-89894398 GCF_003255815.1 Theropithecus gelada
GAGGCTGAGAAAAAGGGCTGTACCAGATACATGGTGCTATCATTAAGTGAGCTCAACATTGCAGAAAAGGGATAGGTTTGGTGGGAGTTGCTCACAGAACATGTTTAGCCTAAGCAAAACCATAGCCATGGGCTCAGATAAAAGTTAAGAAGAGGAAACCATTCCTATATTCCTATAGGAGCTGCTATCTGGAAGGCCTAGTATACCCCACAGCTTTTTGACTGTGATTTTGTTTGATTTTAGGGACTATTCTTTTTCTGAATCTGAGCAATGTTAACGTGTAAAATACACCCACAGCTTCAGTTGGGTGAGAAGTTATCATAAATTATATTGAGTTTGTTGTGATACCTTCAGCTTCAACAAGTGATGAGTCAGGTCAACTCCACGTGAAAGTTCCTTGCTAAGCATACAGATATTCTGAAAGGTTTCCTGGTACACTGGGTCATGGCACAGATAGGAGAAATTGAGGATGATAAGTCTTTGACCCCACCTGGTAACACCTAGTTTGAGTCAACCTGGTTGAGTACAAATATGAGAAGTCTTCTCACTCAGGTCCATGCTTGCCTGCTCCTCTGTCCACTGCTTTCGTGAAGACAAGATGAAGTTCACAGTGAGTAGATTTTTCCTTTTGAATTTACCACCATATAGTTGGGGACTGTCAATATTCTGAGATTTAGGAGGCCTGCTTCTTATGGCATCATCATGGAAAATTTGTTTTAAAAAAATTCTCTTTCAAACACATGGACACAGAGAAGGGAACAATACACACCAGGTCCTGTTGTGGGGTGGAGAGTGAAGGGAGGGAACTTAGAGGATGGATCAATAGGGGCAGCAAACCACCATGGCACACATATACCTATGTAACAAACCTGCACGTTCTACACATATATCCCTTTTTTTAAAAGAAGAAGAAATAATGAAAAAAATCTTTTTTCTATTTATGTAATCATGGCATTTATGAGCATCTCTATAGAGAAGGATAATTGTGCTGATATTAGACAGCTGTCTGAGCACCTTACACTGACTTATTTTTAACAAAATGACTTTCTACATCACCTGATTCTGGTCTCCATGCAGGGTAAGCAGTCCCTAAGCCCTAGAAAGTCCCTGATCATCCCTCATTCTTGAATTTCTCCTTTTACCAAAATTCTTGAGCATGTTCAGGCAAGATGAAAAGCGTATTATCAAAATAAGTGGGTGAGATAGATTTCTTGTCACATTTGTTACAGTAAAATGGGTCTGCAAGAAAGAAAGATTTGCCTTGTTCTCTAGCATGGCCATTTATTTAAGAAAGCATCTGAAACATGAAGCTACCACAGCATCTCTCCTGTGGTTCCAGGCAGAAGTCTGAGGGTCTAGGAGGAGGTTCACTGAGAAATCCAGCCAAAGTAACTAGTAGTGCTGGGTTTCTCACAACAGGATGCAAAGGGGCTAGAATCAGATGACTGTTTTCATGATTCAACATACTACGCACTGGAAAACGTTACGGCAGACTCTACTTTATAATGGGGCTGCAAATGTAAAATGATTATCTAGAGCTAGGTCCTCTTAATAGCAGCAAAGTTTAAAAGGGTCAGAGGGAGATCCAGACACAGGTTAGATCTGATTTCTCTCCTAGTTCTGCTGTGAACAAGAGGTATAAGTTTGGCCAACTCAACCCCTGAAGCTCAGTTACCTTATCTGTAAAATGACTGCATTGTACTAGTTGTTCTCTAAAATTTCTTCTGCCTCTGACTTTTTAGGAGACTAATTTTTAACTCCTTTTTAAGCTATTGGGAGAAAATTTTAATTTTTTTTTTTAAATTACCTTGACTCTCTAGAGCAGGTCTCAAAACTATTTTGTCCCAGGCAGAGGAAATGAGACTAGGTACCCAGAAGGAGGCACCCTGCATAAAAGCTCTGTGCTCTGACAACCAGTATCAGGGACCCTGTAACAAATAATTAAACCAGGTCTCCTGGGACACTGCTAGTGGCATCGCCCCTGCTGATCACTCTTGCCAGCCAGACACTCTATCCTTGCTTTCTCATCATCGGCATCCAACCTGCCTACTAATCCATTGCTGTGGAAAGTCTTTTTTTAATAAAAAGATTATTTCTATTAGGAAGAAAACATCCCATGTTAAATAGGAAAATTAACTGAAATCATTTTCAGATGTGATTTTTAGAACTTATAGCCATTTCAAACCATAGTATTCATTTATACTATGCTATTTATTGTAAAACTTATTCTTTTTTTTTTCCAAAGAAAATAAGACAGTTTGCTTTATTTTAAAACAGTAACTTTCTTATATTGGGGCACTGACCAAAATTCAATACTGATACAAACATGTTTCCTAGGAGGTCAAAATATGAGCCAGGTGAATTTTCTGATTTTCACTAAAGAGAGAATTTTAAACCTTATAAAACAATTAGAAACAAGTCAGTGAGAGGTAAACATCAACAACTTGTGTAACATAAGCCACAGTACAAATTTAAGCTGATTAACCAAGCCCTGTCAGTTACCCCAAATCATTTTTGTTAATATTTAGGAGAATGCACATATTTTCAATAACTTAAAAGTGAATCTTTACTCCCACCTCTTAATACTCACAAGAAGTATAACTTTCTTCTTTTACTAGATTTAAATAATCCAAATATCTATTCAAGGTAGGATGCTCTGGCATTAACTATAGCTGAGTTTATCCGAATTAGAAAAATCATGAAGACTTATAAAGCATTTAAAAAATAATCATTTATAGCAAGTCCTTGAAAGCCCTAGATAAGAAAGGCAGTTCTCTACTTTCTAATAACACCTATGGTTTATATTACTTAATGTATTTCAACAAAACAGCATTCTGACCAATGATAATTTATAGGAAATTCATTTGCTAAGTATATGTTTTATTGTAAAGTTAATATTTTTACCAATCTTAAAAATTTTTAAACTCTATTCTGACATTTCCAGAAGTATTATCTTAGCAAAGTCACCTTTATGATGCCACTTATTAAACTGAAGGGAAACAAGATGGTACATTTCGGGTTTTACTTAAAAAGGGATTTGATTCAATAATTTGATTGATCACTACTTGAAAATTACATTTTCTTCCTCAGCACTGGATGGCAATGAGATGAAAGCAGCTTTCCTGGCTCTCAACTTCCCTTCTTCATCAATTTTTCCAGTTTTTCATAGGACCTATGCTAAAAATTCTAAAACTATATATCACATTAATATAACTACTTACAATTAATCAGCAATTTCACATCATCATTAAAACTTTTATGGTTAAAAAATGCAAGGTAAGAGAAGAACAAAACACATCAAACTAGAACTAAACACATTGGTAAAATAAGCGAATATTTTTTATAAGCTTGGATAGAGAAAGAAAGAAGATATAATTTTGCCATGTAACAGCAGATCATTGTTATTTGCCATTTCAGATTGTCTTTGCTGGACTTCTTGGAGTCTTTCTAGCTCCTGCCCTTGCTGACTATGTAAGTCTCACCTTTTCAAGTTTGCTACCAAAATGCATTTGCAAATAAATGTGGTACTAAATCGCTCTCAATCCCTTGTAAACTTCAGAATATCAACGTCAGCGATGACAACAACAATGCTGGAAGTGGGCAGCAGTCAGTGAGTGTCAACAATGAACACAACGTGGCTAATGTTGACAATAACAATGGAGGGAACTCCTGGAATTCCATCTGGGATTATGGAACTGTATGTAGCCAACATGCAATTTTCACTTTATTGTTTAAAAATAGGATTTCTTTTTAACAAAAAATGTGCATGCTAGCCGTAAAGAAATTAAAAATAAATTCTAATTACACATAAGCATACAGTTATAAGTAAAGATGCCCATTTTGCCCATCCAATTTTGTTCCCTAGAGATAACTACTGTTAAGAATTATTGCATGATCAGTTAAAATTTAAACCAATAAACATTATGTTCAAGGGATTGCGTGTATATACAACAAATATGAACATCCTTTTGCCTTGCCTGCAGATATCCTAAATAATGTTACACAACATTACTGCTTCCAAAACTTAGCCTATCTCACTTTGTTTTCAAAGTAGGTTTTATGATCCCCTTCTAAAGAG
Source organism: Theropithecus gelada (assembly GCF_003255815.1). Classification (NCBI taxonomy): domain Eukaryota; kingdom Metazoa; phylum Chordata; class Mammalia; order Primates; family Cercopithecidae; genus Theropithecus; species Theropithecus gelada. Next base: position 89,598,477 of record NC_037681.1, read on the forward strand.
ATTGAAATTGACATTTCACCTAAAACTCAGGAAATGCAAATGACAATATTAATTGGTAAGTGAGGAAAGAGAAAGAAAGAAAGAAGAAAGAAAAGAGAAAGAAAGAAAGAAAGAAAGAAAGAAAGAAAGAAAGAAAGAAAGAAAGAAAGAAAGAAAGAAAGAAAGAAAGAAAGAAAGAAAGAAAGGAAGGAAGGAAGGAAGGAAGGAAGGAAGGAAGGAAGGAAGGAAGGAGGAGGAAGAGNGGAAGGAAGGAAGGAAGGAAGGAAGGAAGGAAGGAAGGAAGGAAGGAGGAGGAAGAGGAGGAGGAGGAGGAGGGAAGGAAGGAAGGAAGGCGAGAAGGAGAGAAAAAGAAAGAAAGAAAGAAAGAGAAAGAAAGGGAGAGAAAAAGAGAAGGAAAGAAAAAGAGAATCAAAGAAAGAGAGGAGCAAAGAAAGGAACACTTAACACTAGTTAGGAGACTCAACTCTGCAATTATCAGCTATATATTTAACAAACTTTATACTTTTAAATAACAAAGTCTTCATTGTTTCCATTTTATCTGGTCAATTGGAAAAATAATTTTTGTCTTACCTGTCTCTGTGAAATGTGAGGATCAAAGGAGACTAAAACATGATAGCTTTTAAAGTCTATTTCAGTAAAACAGACGTATATAGAGGGGTTTTCATCATGCTAGAACCTGAAAATAAAGCAAACCAGTTAGATGCTCAGTTTCTGCCCTCACAGAATTGTAGTCTGTCCTCACAAATGTCAGCAATAAATATGATTGCCAAGCAGTGCCACATCCAGTGCTCTTATCCCAGCTCATCATGATCTTGGAGTTCCATTTCTCTCTGCTGGTGGAACTGACTTCTGATAAGAAAAGCTCCTCGGAGAATACATGCCTCACTATTTGCCATCTACTTTAACAGGGCTTTGCTGCAACCAGACTCTTTCAAAAGAAGATATGCATTGTGCACAAAATGAACAAGGAGGTCTTGCCCTCCATTCAATCCCTTGATGCACTGGTCAAGGAAAAGAAGGTAAAACTAAAAGGCTTTTTATTTTTGGTGAGGGGAGATGTTTTACAACCTTCAGTAAATAACGAGAAGATCACAGTCATTCCCTACTGACTACAGTATGTTGTTGTGTGCAGCACAAAGGGGAAGTTATTGGTGATTGCCTGAGGGAAGGCAGCTTCTGCCACATCAAATGCTGTGACTCACACCTACCTCTACAACCGCTGAGCAAAGCACTTGAAACCTTGACTGTTAGAGGAGCGAAGCTCTGGTCACACCAATAGGAGCCCTCAGTACTTTGTGAAGGACATTTTTCTGCAAGAGTTGGTTAGGGTTATCAGATTTAGCAAATGAAAATAGAAGATATCCAGTTAGGTTTGAATTTTAGGTAAGCAGCAGGTCTTTTTAGTATAATATATCCTATGCAATATTTGGGATATAATAAAAAAGATCCATTGTTTATCTGAAATTCAAATGTAACTGGGTATTGTATATTTTGTCTGGCCATACTAATCCAGGTGAGTGGAAAGAAGAGATCCATAATGCTTTAACATGTTTGCCTGAGTTCATATTCCTATAACTGATAAATGCGTACCTTTCGTTGACAAGGTAGAGAAAATAAATAAACTGCATTCTCAGAAGATGATTATTACATAGTCCAATCCAAGGAATCTATGATGATCAAATGAGGTCCAAGTTTCAGAATAAATTTAGCCTCAGACTTCTGTTTTTATGAGAAGCTGAGGTTTCAAACCAGCTAAATCCGTTAGGACACTTACAAATGTTACGATACACAGAAGAAGCTAGAAATGGCCTTCTTCATCTTGATTATGGAAAAATTTAGCTGAGCAATACTCACTGTTGGCCTTGAATACCCCTCAAGTCAACAAACCACTGGGCTTGGCATTCATTCTCTCCCATTCTTCCCTTCTACCTGTCTTTTCCACACTCAGCTTCAGGGTAAGGGACCAGGAGGACCACCTCCCAAGGGCCTGATGTACTCAGTCAACCCGAACAAAGTCGATGACCTGAGCAAGTTAGGAGAAAACATTGCAAACATGTGTCGTGGGATTCCAACATACATGGCTGAGGAGATGCAAGGTGAGTAGCATCCCTACTGTGCACCCCAAGTTAGTGCTGGTGGGATTGTCAGACTATCCTCACGCGTTTTCATAGTGGGCACCAGTGATGCAGGGATGGTCATCAAGGCCAACATTTGTTCAGTGCTTGCTCTGTGCTAGCTGCTGTTCTACGTGCTTTAAGTGCATTAATTCAATTGGTTCTTCACAGCAATCTTATAGGTTCTATTTTAATCCTACTTTATGGATAAAGAAATTGAGGTACAGAGAGGTCACAAAATCCTTGCCTGGGTCAATTCCAAGCATTTTGGCTCTGGATTCTGTGCTCTTAAATACGGAACACTGCCTTTCAGGTGTGAATCAAGAGTAGACTCAAGTCATATTCAAAAGAATGCATGAATGGCTAAATGAAAAGAGAATGCTAATAGAATCTATTAACTTTCTATAACTCGGACAATCACTGAATTTCTGGACATTCAAAGAATAGCTGCGGCCGGGCGTGGTGGCTCAAGCCTGTAATCCTAGCACTTTGGGAGGCTGAGACGGGCGGATCACGAGGTCAGGAGATCGAGACCATCCTGGCTAACACGGTGAAACCCCGTCTCTACTAAAAACTACAAAAAACTAGCCGGGCGAGGTGGCGGGCGCCTGTAGTCCCAGCTACTCGGGAGGCTGAGGCAGGAGAATGGCGTGAACCCGGGAGGCGGAGCTTGCAGTGAGCCGAGATCTGACCACTGCACTCCAGCCTGGGTGACAGAGCGAGACTCCGCCTCAAAAAAAAAAAAAAAAAAAAAAAAAAAAAAGAATAGCTGCACAAAAACAAAGTGTCTACCTAGGGACATAACTTAACAGCAGTTTTCCAGATCTCTGAATTGATTGATTTCATTACAACAGATAGATAAACCTTGACATTAATGCATAGCTAGTTTGGAAACCCCTACTCCCCCAATCCCCTGCAAGAAAAGAGTCCTTGAATAAACATTAATATAGGCTTCTTCTTTTCTCTTTATTAGGGGCAAGCCTGCTTTTTTACTCAGAAAAGTGCTTCACAACCAATATACTATGGATTGTGAACATTTCCTTCTGTGGAGAAAAGGTGGCGTACTAAACAGCTTTTTAAAGCCACTATGGATTTAGTCATCTGAATATGCTGTGCAGAAAAAAATATGGGCTCTAGTGGTTTTCACCTTGTCATTCTGAATTTTTTCTCTACTAGTTATGTTTAGTCTCTTTAAGTTTCAATAAAATCATTTAGCACTGAATTCCGTGTATACTCACATTTCTTACGATTTCTTATGACTTGGAATGCACAGGATCAAAAGTGCCATGTGGTGGTGGCAAGTTGTTGAAGTGCATTAGACTCAACTGTTAGCCTATATTCAAGACCTATCTCCTGTAAAGAACCCCTTCAGGTGCTTCAGACACCACTAACCACAACCCCGGGAATGGTTCCAAGACTCTCCGACTGCTCTGAAGGCTGCTCTATAGTTGTTGTGCACAGTAACGTTTCAGATCAGCAAGGACAGAAATTCACTCAGAGTCGCATAAGCCAGAAAGGGTGGTTTGTTGCAAAGATACAAGAATATCTCAAAAAATCTGAGAGCAAAAAAGCAGCTGGTTATCAGAAAGACTACATACAACCAGGAACTCTGCTGACACCAAGACCCAAGTCTGCTTCTCTCCCTGAAGCCATGTGTTACCTCTTCTCTCGTCTTCTCTAAATTTTACTTCCCTCTTTTTCGTATGTTGTAGATGGCTTGTTTTGCTCATGGCAGAGAATGGCTGAACCCAATTTTCAGCCTCATCTCCCATGTTTACATGTGTTTCCAGTTCAAGAGGTAATAACTCAAGTTGAATCCCAATTCCACTTTCCTTGATCCTGTTTGGCTCAAAGTTCACAACTTCCATTCACTGATGGCCAGGAGAGTGAAAGGTGTCAGAGAAAACAGAGACTCTAAATATTGTGTATTACAATATAAAACTGTTACTTTTTAAAAGTTGCTTCCATACATCTTTTTCAAATCCCCAGTGCCATAGGGGAATATCTAATCCAGTCCCATGTCTTCAGGGAAATAGCCACAAATAATCCTAACAAATAAAACTAAAGACACTGATTCTCACCATTTGTAAAAATGCTAATATTTACCAGTTTTTATTGGGATGAAACTGCTATATTTTTCCTCATACTGATGCTATTTCGTTACTGTTCACATGAAGTGTACTATGAGGTTAGTAGAACTTCCAAAATATTCTGAAGCCATGAGAGGTAAAAATTTATCAAAACTCCATCAAAGGTCATGGTCTTAGATAATTCCCTACTGTGAGTGAGAAAGAAATACAACTGTGACTCATAAACTGGATACAATGTCATGTACCTGACTTTTGGGAACTGGTAAATCCCATGTTCCTTAGAAGAATTGTCTAGCCCCTATTTCAGGATAAAAAATTAAATTCACTAGGAATATACAAAAATTCTAGATTATATATACCTATCAAAATACATAATAGAAAAATTATAAGAATTGAGGAGACTTTAACAATTTCATTATCCTAGTTGAAGATTTTAACATACATCTTTCAATAAGCTATAAATGAAGCAGTTACAGATATAAAAAATGTTTAACACAATTAACAAGCTTATGTTAATGAACATATGTAGAACACTGCAGAATATATATCCTCTTAAGCATGTATGAAACATTTATGGCCGGGCGCAGTAGCTCACGCCTGTAATCCCAGCACTTTGGGAGGCCGAGGCGGACGAATCACGAGGTCAGGAGATCAAGATCATCCTGGCTAACACAGTGAAACCCTGTGTCAACTAAAAATACAAAAAAAAAAAAAAAAAAAAAATTAGCTAGGCGTGGTGGCGGGCACCTGTAGTCCCAGCGACTCAGGAGGTTGAGGCAGGAGAATGGCGTGAACCCGGGAGGCGGAGCTTGCAGTCAGCCGAGATCACCCCCCTGTACTCCAGCCTGGGCGATAGAGTGAGACTCCGTCTCAAAAAAAAAAAAAAGAAAAAAGAAAAAGAAACATTTATAAATATTGGTCACTTGCTGAGACACAAATAAAATCTCAAAAAGCTCAAATATTGGCATCATAAGAGAAGAAATTTTTCTGACCTAATTTTAATTAGGATAAAATAAACATTTTTCTCTAAATAAAACCAAATTACCCATTTGTTTTGAAATCAGGTATACTAATTCTAAATAACACAAACACTAACAAAAATTCATGAATAAAAGTAAAACACATTTAGAACTGTGCAATAATGAAAACACTGCATATAAAACCTTATGAGTAGCAGCTATAGCAATGTGTAGTCAAAAACTGGTAGCCTTAAATCTTCATTTTATAGAAGAATGGCTGAGCATTGAGTTAGGCCTTCAGTTTTACAAATGAGGGATAAGCATAACGTATACAAAATACATGTGAGGAAAGAAATAATATTGACAATTCAGAAATTAATAAAATTGAAAACAAATGTACAATAGTAGTAAAGGAATGGGGTCAACAGTTTATAAACTTCACGAGAGAAAATTCCAGACCAAGATGGTTTTTACAGGCAATCTAACAAATATTGAAGATACAAATTACTTTAAGCGTATACAAACTATTCAAGTGTATAGGGGGAAAACAAAACCAGGAGTACTTCCAACTCATTTCGTAAGAATATTATTAACTTGATTTCAAAACCTGACATGGATTGTATGAAAAAGTGAAATTAAAGAGTGATCTCTGTCATAAATATAGATGCAAAATTTCTTAACGAGATAATTACAAATCAATTGGGCAATGTACACAAAAGATAATATAGCATGATTAAGTTGGATGTGTCATAGCAATCCAAGTTGTTTTGATCATAGGAAATAATGTAATTTGCTGCATTAAAAGACAAAAATTTTATGATGTATCTCAATAGCAACAAAAAATACATAGTAAATTTGAACATTCATTATTAAAAGAAGTAATTCTTAGAAAACTAGGAATCAGAAGAAACTTCATTAAACTACTGAATGTTTAATTCAGTAGTTAAACATTTGTTTGGATCATCCCCTCCAAAAATCTACTGTATCGTATAAAGCAACGAAAGCATTCCTATTAAAAAAAAAAACGAGATGCCTGCCATCACAATTTCTAGAAACATTTTACTGAAAGTTTTTAAAGCAAGAAAATAAACAAAAAGGCATAAAGATTAGAAAGAAAGAAGAAAAAAGCCATCATTCCACCCAGATGACATGATTTTCTGTGTAAAAACTCAAACAAACCTATATAAGTTATAGGAGTCAGAGAATTTAGAGATTTCTAAGTACCAAAATGACAATCAAATATGAATTGTATTTTTATGCATCAGCAGCAAACATAGAAACTTTAATTTTTTTGTAGATACACTTATAATTGCAAAAGATATGACATACCTAGGAAAAATTATTTAATAATATTTCTTAAGCACCTTAATAGTGCTATATCCATAGCACTATTCCACTATAGAAATCCATCAGCATATAAAAATGCAAAGACCCTGCCTCTTTTAGCTAACATTTTAGTTAGAAGAGACAGAAATAATGATAAATATAATTAATTAATAGTAGGATATTTGGTAGGATAGTAATTTATGCTACAACATAGTTGCATAGTATGTTTTCTTAGCATTCTAAGAAAAAAGTACTGAGCACAGTAAGAGGAATCAAGAGTGTCAGCAGGTAACAGGCAGTTTGCAATTTTTAATAGAATATTGGGATACGCATCGAGAAGGTGACATTTGAACAAAGACTGAAGGAGATGAAGTTGTTAGCCATGCCAATATTTCTGAGGGAAAAGCATTATGAGCAGAGGAAACAGCTAGTGTTAAGGCCTAAGATAGAAGCATGTCTGACACATTAAAAGTACAGCAAGGAAGTCAATGTGGCTGAAGCAGAATGAGCAAAGCAGAGAGTAATAGGAGATGAGGGCAGAGGGGTAATGGAAAACTAAATCATGAAGAGCCCCTTTGGGTGTTACTCTGAGTAAAATAGGGAGACATTGCAGGAATTTGAGGAGAGATAAGATATCATTTTTCTAAGTAATAACTAGCAAAAGAAGTGCTAGACTCTTATGGAAACTTTATTGAGATGTTAAGGTAAACTAAATAAATGCAGAGATATACCATAGCCTTAAATTAGAAGATTTAATATTACAAAATGTCAACTCTTCTCCAATCTATAGATTCAAGGCAAACTGAAAACAAATTTTCAACGTATTGTGTGTGTGTGTGTGTGTGTGTGTGTGTGTAGTACATAACAAACTAAATTTAGAATATACATGGAAGATCAGGGGCCAGTTGGGAGACAGTTCTCCATGAGTTGTTGGTGCTTCTATGCATCTTGTGAGTAGAAGCACTGACTGCCCTTTGCTCTTAACTAATTTTTGCAAAGATTTTTTGTATGGCAAATAGCTTTGGAAGATAGAGATAGTGTCTTCCTTTAGAGGAAAGAGCAAGCATGCTGTCTATTATAAAAGATTCGCGTTCCCAAAGCTCAGGGTTTCTCTCAGTAATGCAATCCACTGTGTGTGCAAGCATCAATCTGGGTCTACATCTTCACTTCTATGAGACTCATAGGCAAGGAGCACTGACACAAACATGCTCATGCTCATACTGCTTGCTGTGAAATGAGTAATAAAGTCCTTTGTCTCTGATCCAGAAGTCTCATGTCTTCTGTCATCATCCATGAAACGATAGCTTTCAAGTAGGATAAAATTTCAGACCCTTCTTCAAAGGGTCAAAAACAGCCAAGTTACTGCTGCAGAACAATGAAGTGAGTAAACTTGACCTATCATAATTATGATAGAGACATGGTAATTAAGATGATGTGATATGAGTATTAGGATATTCAAATTCATCAATGGAATAAAATGGAAATCCTAGAAATAAATTCACACAACTATAGATGGCTGGAATAGGACATAGGTTGCACTCTAGGTTCAGTGGGTGAAACATGGGCTTTTTAATCAATGGTATTAAAACAATTAGGTAGCCAAATGGAATAAAAACAAACTGAAAAATGAAATAGACCTTTACCTCACACCTTATTAAAAATTTAATCCCAAGTATATTAAATCTCTAAATATAAAAGGCAAAAAAGTAGAAGATAATATAAAATAATAACTACATGAGTATTGAGAGAAGAAAGGATTTGCTAAACTTCACATACAAAATCTTAGCCATAAAATAAAATATTAATAAATTTCTCTACATTAGAAATAAGAATGTCTGTTTACCCAAAGACAACAAAAATCATGTGAAAAGACAAGCCACAACCTAGTAGAGATATTTGCAACACATAAACTAGGTAAGAGATTTGTACAAAAGTGATGTTAAGAATTCCAACACATCAATGAGAAAAAAGATGAGTAGAAAAATGGACATGAACAGGTTTCTAACATTAGAGGAACCCTGAATGGTGAATCTGGATATGAAGAGATCTTAACTTCATTAGTAATAGGAAAAATACAAATGTAAACCATAGTGGGAAGATCATTGTATATCCATCCAAGCAGCAAATGAAAAAGTCTAATATTGGGTATCAAAGAGAATGTTCAGTAACCAGAAAATGACCAGAACAACTGTGAATTTATACAACTGCTTTGTAAAACAATTCAGCATTGTCTAATGAAGTTGAAGCTGTGAATATTCCGATCTAATAATTGCACTCTTAGGTATACATCCTAGAGAAACTCTTGCACATGGGCATCCAGAAACATGTACAAAAATGTTCATAGCAACAGAGTTTGAAACAGCAAAAAACTGGAAATAACCAAATATTTGCCAACAGTAAAACAGACAAACATATTATATTTATTTAGCAGGAATACTAAACATCAAAAAAAAAAAAAAGAAAACCAGATTAATCACAGCCACACACAACAACATGAATGACTCTCTGGAACATAATTTGGGGCCCAAAAAGCAAACTGCACTAGAAAACATATAGCATTTATATAAAGTACAAAAACATGCAAAATAGACAACATGTATATTTTAGAAATGCATGCATTTGTGGTAAGACTATGATGAAAAACAAGGGAATAATAACACGAAATTGGGTATAGATATTAACCCCCGAGACGGGGAGAAGTGTTCATGATGAGTACATGGAAGACTTCCAAGGTGGTAGTAATGGTCTCTCTCTCTCAAACTAGACGGAGGGGAGGGGTGTTCATGGGTGTGTATTGCAACATTATTCTTCACATCTTACATGTATTTTAAAGTAGTCTTTGTACTTACTCCCAATTTTAAAAAGTTGAAAGCACAAGTAAGATCATGTTATGAAGACAATAAGAGAGTAGACCTGTGCAGATGGAAAGAAACTGCTCTTTCATTCCAACATGAGGCAGAGGCCTCTCATTGCTGGCTCAACTCAATGTTTGGTGGTTCCAAACATTCAGCCTTTGACCCATATTCCCAGAAGAGTGGTGTAAGTGAAAATGAGTTCATTCAGCACCAGGATGCAAGAGGACTGCAGAGAGAGCTCACTGTTCCTGGGCTGTGACAGGGCCAAGCCCTGCTCTCTGCAAGATTCTAAATCACCGCTGAGAAGCCTGCTGTGCACAGCTTTCCATTTGCAGTTTTGTTTGGCCTTGGGGATGACCTGAGTAACTGACACCAGGCCACGGTTCACCTTCTGCACTTGGCCTATTGGAATTGGGAGATGCAGAGCATACACAGAGCTGGCTGACTTGCAGGGTCATCAGAAGTTTTCCTGACTTCATGACCCCAAGAGACACCAGAGAGGAGCAGATAATATCCTATTAGAGACCTCTCAGAGAGCAACATTAACAAAAAATATTTTAGATAAGCCCTTGCCCATTATTACAGTATCTTTCTGGTCTCTGCCCAATTGTAGATACTATAATAATGGGCAAGGCAAGGGCTTATCTAAGAGTTTATCTGACATAACTGTATCATTTAAAACAAACCTCCAGCAATTGGATCCTTCCAGAACATTCACTAATACATTTTAACCTATAAGTCAATTTTTCTAAGGAATTTTATTTTGATAGATACATATATTCATTGAGTTTTAATTTCCCAAATATTTGAAAGTTTATAAATAATCAATCAAGAATATCAGCACAATCAAATTAAGGCATAAGAGGCTGGCCACAGTGCTTCCCGCCTGTAATCCCAGTACTTTGGGAGGCCGGAGCAGTTGGACCACTTGAGGTTGGGAGTTCAATACTAGGCTGACCAACATGGAGAAACCCTGTCTTTACTAAAAATACAAAAATTAACTGGGTGTGATGGTGGGCACCTGTAATCCCAGCTACTCGGGAGGCTGAAGCAGGAGAATCATTTGAACCTGGAAGGCAGAGGTTGCAGTGAGTAGAGATCGTACCACTGTACTCCAGCTTGGGAGACAGAGCAATATCCTGTCTCAAAAAAAAAAAAAAAAAAAAAGGCACAAGAGAAAACGTGCCAGACCTTACATTTAAATAATATCCACCCACATATTCAAACTAGGCTGAATTTGTGGCTGGCTGGTCAGAGGGGAGGGTGATCTGGTGACATGCAACTGGCTTCCAAAGTAAAGGTACTCTTGTGGAGATAATAATGTCTGTGAATTTGATCATGTATTTCCTTTTTATAATATGTACTGCATATTATTTCTTTCTTCCTTTCTGTCTCTCCCTACCTCCATTTCTCTCATTTTCTTTCTTTCATTTTTTTCTCTTTCTCACTTGTTTTTGGCCTAATTGCATTGGTTAAACCATTAAGTACAAAGAAAATACAAAAGTGATAGCAGATATCCTCAACTTATATTTCTATTTTTCTCATCACTACACAGAATTCCAACAATCAGTTTGTCATAGATACATTGAAAGATTTATTTTATCTCATTTATCTAATATTTGGTAGATTACCTTAACTTGGAAAAAAAGAAAGAAATTAATAAAATAAACTTTTAAATGTTTATATTTGAATGGATTATTTTAAATGAACTAGGAGGATAGAACTTTGCTCAGATTTTTTAATGTTCTTTCTATGATTTGAGCGTTATTAAAAGGTCAGTTTCATAATGCAAGATAAAACATTTAGCTTAATCAGAAAATGGACTTCAGCTCCTAATAAATTATTTCTAGATAACTGGAGTATCCTGCCTTACAGTTGGGGTGCAAATAATAGCTCACTGGTAATACACTCGAAACTCATTTGCCAAGATTTGCCAGATTCTAGACTTTCTGTCTCCCTAGGGCTTTGCCTACCATGTCTGTACCGTCATGGGAGTATATTTGTGTCTGAAGGGCCTTCCTGGTCACTCTTAGCTCTACATGAAGCCAGAACCATACATGTCTCACTGAGCCTGGAAGATTCCTCAATGGCTGCCAGAATAAGCTGAATTGCAGCTGCTGCTGTTCCCTAAACAGAAGGTCTGGTTCTGATGCTGAAACCTAGATACTTGAAAGAGAGGCCTGGATGCTTGCTCTTGTGGCCCACAATTGAATCAGAACAAAGCTGCCCCTCCTGAAACTTGTGATTGTCAGACATGAGGTTAAGGTTGAACACTGAATTGCCAAGATTTGTCTCCTGGTGCAGATTCCTGCCCAAGCTGCGATAGTTCAACCAGATGACTTCTGCAACCGAGTGTGTGTCATCTTAACACTAGGCAAGGCTTAACACTAGGCTCTGCCTAGTGTTAAGATAACCCCAAGTTGATCTGGGGTTTGCTTATCAATTCTCTCCTTTTTTTGTTTTATAAGTCATCAGCGTATGTTTTCTTTAATATTACTTACTAATTTTTAAATTCTTACTCTCCTTAAGTTTAATTTATCATTCCTTTTATATTAAACAATAAAACCATTTACCATCGTTAATTTCTTCTGTATATAACTGACTTAGTTCCTTAATTTTCGACATATATTCTTGATATCATTATTATTTATTTTAAAAGCCAATAACTACATGTTTTATTACTTCAATGACAAAAAATATTGTAGGACCATATTTTGAATTGTTATGTCATTTGTTCTTTTATTGTTAATTTATAGTTTTATTTCATTATAGTTAATGAATATGGCATGTGAATCTCCAACTGGAATTTATAGAGCTTTTCTCAAGTCTAGATCAATTTTTGAAAACATTCCAGGGATATTTGAAAAGAAGATGTGTCAGTTCCAAGATTCAAAGTAGAAGGTAAAATTACAGAAGGTGGAGTTTAATTCTCTTCCTTTGAGCATAGGTTGGACTCAGTGACACGCTTCTAGCATACAGAACATAGAAAGGAAAAAATAGTGACTTTACAATGGAGAAATCTGGCTGACACCACCTTCACCAAGTGATCAAGGTGAACATCATCAACATTCAACAGGTTGATATCTTGTGCCCTCTCAAATGATGTGCTCTTCACCTTGCTCGTATTCTTCTCCCAAATCCATAACCCCGGTATAATCATGGGAAAACTTCAGACACATCCAAACCAAGGGACATTTTACAAAAGATCTGATGGAAGTCTTCAAAGATGTCAAGGTTATTGTATTTGTTTCTCAGGGCTGCCGTGCCAAATTACTACAAACTCAGTGGCTTAAGATAACAGAAATTTATTTTCTCCTAGTTCTGGAAGCCAGAAATTTGAAGTTGAGGTGTCAGCAGGGCTATATGAGGAGAGTTCCTCCTTGCTTCTTCAGCTTCTGGTGGCATCTGGTGTTTCAAAATTATAAGTTTTTAAAGTGACTAGATTGAACTACTTTATTCAAAGATAAAGATTGAGATTTTGTTTAAAAGTCTAGATATTACAAAAGACAAAACTAAAGAAACATTGATAATGTGAAAAAAAGAAATTGGAAGGAATGTATAGATACACTTTAAATAAATAACAAAATCAGGGATGGTAATATTGTCAAAAAGAACAATTTGTGGCAAGATTAGTGAATAAAATAATAGAAGGTCCTTTATGATAACAAAACATTCAATCTACATTGAAGTCATGAAGTTTAGAAACAAAATTACATAGATTGAAGATGCATAACACCAAAAAAACTATTGTAAATGCTAAAAGAAACTAGCAAAGCTACAAAATGGGAAGATGTTTCTGTCAGTTTCTGACAGTTCAAATCACGAAAATAAAATATGAAAAACTTCAATACTTAGATGTTTGCACCAGGAAGTGGAATCACCATGGAATGCAGACTCGTATACATATCTGCTGGCAATAGCTTAAGTGTCACAAGCTGTGTTGCACTGACGACATGATTTTTCTGAAATGGCAAACCATTCCTGACAGTGTTCTAAACAAAGGAAATACAGCCTTCCCTAAATGTACATGCATTCCTGAAAATTTTGGTGCCTACTAAAAAGTGACAAAGTCAATTTCTTTATGTTTGAAGCAAGTTCATATCTCATCTCAGAAAATTACAAACAATCAGATGGAACACAGGACAAATTTTCATGGCATGCAGCTGTAGACACAATCGAACCAAGTTAGCAGAACATCCCTTCAAACAACTTGGGTATGTAATGTGTCCCCTGCCTTCATTCATTTCGACAACTAAAATCTCCGTGAAATCTTCTGAATTTTTTGCTTTGCTTGATAAGTATTATGTGTGAGTGATATGCAGAAAGCCCCAAAACAGAGGCCCTTAGCATAGCAGGCATGTCCCTGCTGGGCACAACTTTGGTACTGCCTACAGTTAACTTGGTCTTCTAATAGGATTCGCTAGTTAGGGGACCATTAAAGCAGCTGACACCCTTGCTATCTTCCCTACATCAGCATGCTTCTCTTGCTTGGAACAAGTGTCAAAGCCCTTCACACCCTGCATGCCTATTACTCTTGAAAATCCAGACGTCGTGGGCAGAGTCAGACCTTGCCCAGGGGCAACTGCCTTCAATTCTGTCTTCTCCTTTTATGAACACAGCAGTATTTGTGTCAAGGTAGAGGTCTGGCCAGAGGCACCCTCAGTGTTGGAAACATTCCCACTGAGCCAAATGTTTTCTTTACCAGGTTGTTGGTGGTGCTGCTGAAGTCAGGCTTGGGCAATGGCCCCTTTCTTGCGTACAATGGCAATTCTCATCATAACCTTGTTGCTGAAATGTCTTGCAAGTTACCGGAGTGAAATGGAAACTGGAGCTGTTGCTTCAGTCACCTGCTCTCCTGCTGGCATGGACCATGAATCATTTGCAGATTAGAGGTTTGACTGCATCTAGATCCTCCTTGTCCTGCTTTCACATCCAGCCCCCTTGGGGCTTAGCTGTAAGTCCCATTAATGTACTGTTCGAGTACTGTTTTCGTTTGTTTGTTTGTTTTTTAATCATGAGCTCGTTGGTACTTCCCTCAGACCTGTCCTTCATTATATTATACGTAACAAAAACTTTTCAGATTTTGGCTTTTCAATAGCATCCTTCATCTATTCTACTGCTAGGACAAATTTTTACTCTATTTTTGTATTATTTGTTCAGTTCAAAGGGAATATAGAAGAGAGGAGAGTTAATATATAGGCTTAAAATGCTGCCTTGGCCACAGGCTGGAAAGGGAGATGAGTCAATGGCAGACCCCACCCATGGCCTTGTCAAGAGGCTTTGAGGGTCTGGCCGGTGGCCAGTGGGACTGGTACGTGTGATAGGGCTGTAGTGACCCTGAAGCTGAGGAATGGGAGGGGCAATTGTTGAGCTGCTGATGTCTCTGTCTTTGGTCTGGCTTGGCTGCAGTGAACAATGGCCATGTTTAGCAGTGACCTGGACAGACTGCAGCCAGATTCTAACAGAGGCAGGCCCCACATGCATTTTTTATTAAAAAGGCAAAAAAAAAAAAAAAAATTAAATCTCATCTATCTAGGTCTTAGATATGAATTAATAATTTATTTTCCAGAAATATACAGATTTGCTCATCTACCACCTGTTGGATGAAGGTGTGCGTTTCTCCACCATGGGGGTGTCATCTGCCTCTCACGGCAAGAAGTGGCGAGGGCAGATGCCATGATGCCATACAGAGACTGAGCCTTAGCAAGTCAAAGGGACTCTCTCAGAACCACCCGGGCCAAACCAGGACCAGGCCTCAGGTTTGGCTCTCTCTCTCTCTGACTCCAGTATTTTCCTCTCAGACATTTACTCGAATATCATTCAGTGGGAAAGCAAACACGGCTTATGAAAAAAAGAGCTTTAATTTGCATCAATAACAAAAGCTAAGTCTTAGATGAATGCTAAATCCTTTGTTCTCATTGTCAAGAGTACCAAGCGCCAGAGCTTTGGGGAGCACACATGCGTGCCTGCGCGTGCATACACACACACACACACACACACACACGTGCACGAGAGCTAATCTCAGTGAGACCGACGCCCTCCCAGGCCTTTTGAGTTCTTTAGCTAATCGCACAAGGCGGTCAAATCAACAATGCTCTCTTTCATGCTTGAGCAATGGAGATGGGTCCTCCCTACTCAGCTTTTCATCTCTTCAGTGGAAATTATTCAAGAAACAGTGAAACACAGTGCAGCAACCTCCTTCCCAACCCACACACCCCCCAAGATCAAAACTGTCAGCAATCTGTAAGACTTCCTAGGTGTTTGGCCACACCTGCCTATGATACCCGTGTGGCAGACAGTGTGGGGTGGTGGATTAGCCAGAGCTGGATTCAAAAACTGGTTCCTAGCTAAGTTAATTAACTGCTCAGGGCCTCAGGGGAGAAATGGAGTTAATAATGCCTACTATTGTCAACTATTACAACCAACTACAAAATCTTAGTAGTATTCAATAACAAGCATTTTGCACCCATCAATGGTCAGCTAGCTGGAAACTAGCTGACTGAGGCTGGACTTGGCTGAGCATCTCTGCTTCAATCTCTAAGTCCATCTGGCTCCAGTGTGCCCCACGTCCCTCATTCTGGGCTCCAGGTGGAAAGGGCAGCACCTCCAGGGAGAAGCCCTTCTCGTGGAGCATGGTCTACCACATAAATCCCTGTTTGCATCACATTTACTTTTATCCCACGGGCCAAAATAAGTTTTATGATCAAGCCAAAAGTCAAGGTGCAGGGAAATAACCCCTTTGTGTACTTCTCATGTGAAAGGCACTCAACAGTTAGATGGCAAAAGGGGGTGGTGAAGAATTAGAGCTGAAAATCCAATCTGCTCTACTACCGCATAGGGTTGTTGAAAAGATAAAATGCAATGATGTGTGATACATATTAAGCATTTAATAACCATTTGTGTCATTTCATTACACACACTCCAGACCCATTGCTATAGTGCCCTGGCTGAATTCTTTTCAGGCTGTGGGAGGCAGTCAAATATGGCTTCCATCAATTTCTTCCCTTACTTTATTGTCATGCTTTTCCATGAATCAAAAAGTAGAGCATAATTCTCTTCCTTCAAATCCAAGCTAAACTTTGTGACTTCCCTTGGCCAAGATAGAGAAGCAGAAGTGACAGTCTGAGACTCCTAAGGTTAACACATAAGAAGACTTGTCACCTCCGCCTGAGTCATTGGAATGCCCACTTTAGGACAACTCCCTCTGAAGCCCAAAGGCCAAACTGGAAGAAGCCCAAGCCACATGGGGAGGCCACATGTACGTGTCAAAATTTACAACCCCAGCTGAGCTTCCAGCCAACAGCCAGCATCAGCTGTTAGCTATACCAGTGGGCCACTTGAACTTCCAGCCCAGTTGATCCTTCAGATGACCAGAGTCCAGCTGATATCTTGCTGCAGTCATATGGGAGACCCCAAATGACTGCTTCCCAGCTGAGCCCCAGTCAGTCCTCAGAACCATGGGAAGTAATAAATCATTGTTTTAAGAAATCATGTTTTAGGGTGGTTTATTTTGCAGCAGTAGGGAGGCAGAAGGCTGGCCAATGCTAATATTTCCACTGGTCACCAAAGCCATGCAGAACGCTGGTGGCTAGAGAATCTTCTCATCCCCAGACTCACCAGAGTTCCCTCTTGGTGTTGGTCCTGTCTCTCCTTTCCAGGGCTGCTTTTAGCATTAGCTCAGCTCCCTCTCCAATCCCTTTCACTTCAAAGTGGGGAAGGTGTCCATGGTGTGGGAGGTAAACAGAATTAGTTTGGCAGCAACTCACTGAGAGTGGACACATGCAAGTTTAAGCCTTTCCAGGGGCTGAAAGGGGGTGGCTGTTCAGAGTTCTGATGCATGTACGTTTCCCTAACACTCCTCATTCATGGGGACTCAGAATGATTCAGACTTAAGGTGAATTGAATTGACTCTTAGACTTGACTAGTAGATGATCTTTGCATTTGAGCCTAAATGTACTTGATGCCATATTCAAGAGGCATCTGAGAATCTGATTCACCAGAATTCTGCACTGACTTCTCCTATTTCACAAGCTCTGGGGAAGACAAGCATATGGGCAGGCATATGAAGCTCTACAGAGTGCCTGAGAGCCACTGAAAAGTCCCTGGCAGATCTCATGGGGCTCAGCTCCCCATGAGACTCCCACCCATCAGAGCATAGGGATGTCCACAGGAGCCCAACAACGTTCTTGGAAACCAAACGCAATTACAACAGTTTTATTCAAGTGATTTCTTCCTGTTTACTTGCTTTATACATTTGCTCTGCAAAAATAATTTTACAGTAAATAAAGCAACAACCCCTTGTTTGAATTCAAGGACTTTCATCCCTTTTGTAAGTCAAAGGAAGAATCCCTGTCATCCACTTACCGAAACATGAGGATTAAACAGTCATTTAAAGGATTCAAAGGAACTAGACAAATTGCAAGTTGGTGACACAAAAATCAACATCCTGCAGTAGAATAAAGAAATAACAAAGCCAAGCACTGTGTTATGAATGGGATTCAGAAAATCTAGCTCCTAGAAATTTCAGTCATGGAAACAATTGCAAAAAAAAAAAAAAAGGATTATCAGATTCAAACCTAAACTTTCAAAACTTGTTCAACTCCTCACCTTCCCACTTACAGACTTATCGGCAAGCTTTCCTTTGTCTCAACGGGTGACATGGACAAAGGAGCATCCCAGCTCTATCCTTTACAGCCACATGGATTTTTAACAAAGATATTTGACAACTGTCAGATTTTCGTTCACAGAATGAGGAGCATAATATCAGAATCACAGTTGTGAGTCTTAATGGAACTATGGCATTCATGTAAGCCTTTAACAGAGTTCTGGTCATACAATAATTCATTTCTTTGGTCATTGCTAACCCCTGAATCCAACTCTCTCTAGCTCTCTTTCTCTCTCTTTCTGTCTCTCTTATTGCCAGCCTCTACATTTCCTTAGCTTCCTTTTCAGACAAGGATATCTACTTAACTCCCAACTTAAAAAAAATCACACAAACAAGCAAACACAAAAGCTCCTTCAACCTTGTATTTGTTTCCTTACTGCCTACTCTAACCCAACTATTGCCCATTTTATAGCTTCACAGTTAACTTTTTACACTCACTGTATCTACTGCCTCCCCTTCAATTTACTGTTTGTTTTTGACACTGTGTGATTTGTAACATTTACTTTTGAGCTCTTATCCATATGAACATTTTTCATAGTTGCCAACATAAGCTCCATATATTGTACATTTATTTTTTGTGAGAATGCACAATGATATCACTTTCTCATGTTTTACAGGCTTCATGTGCTTTATTTGTGATGGCTACATAGACTTTGTTACCGATCCAAAACTTATTAAATCATTCTCATAACGTTGGGTATTATTTTACATTTTAATTATAACTGTTAAGTGGTGTATGTGCGTGTGTGGTGTGGTGTTTATAAAACAAAGAACACACAGAGCAATTTATAAACATTGAGGCAATGTATTATATGTATATATAATTTTTACTGTGTATGTATGCATGATTTATGTATATATATGATTTTTAGTGTTGCTTTCAATGTTTATAAATTACTCTGTGCAGTTTTTTTTCAACTTTTTCAATTTTGTCAACATTATTTTATAAACGTCTTCATGTATTGATACCTAGTTCATGTGATTGTCACTTTTAATGGCCTAACATTTCATTGTGCTAATAGCGCATTAGGATGAAGCAAACTTAGCAGGATTCCTTAGCAGAACCATTAGAAAAATCTAAAGCATCTCTTTTTTTAAAATACTGTAAATTTTTTGCCGAGTACAGTGGCTCATGCCTGTAATCCCAGCACTTTGGGAGGCCAAGGCAGGAGGATCACTTGAGGCCAGGAGTTAGAGACCAGCCTGGCTAACATGGTGAAACTCCATATCTACTAAAAAATACACACACACACAAACAACCGAGTATGGTGGCAGGTGCCTGTAATCCCAGCTACTCAGGAGACCGAGGCAGGAGAATCGCTTCAACCCAGGGGGCAGAGGCTGCAGTGAACCGAGATTGCACCACTGCAATCCAGCCTGTGTGACAGGGTGAGACTCCGTCTCAAAAATAAATAAATAAATAAATAAAAATAATGAAATAAAATGCTGTAAATTTTTACTCCAAATAATAAATGTGCATAGTTTAAAAGTCAAATTGTCTTTAAGGCACATAACAAAATGCTCTCATTTTCTATCTCACCATTCTCCGTGTCCCTAGACCTTTTCAACTATTTCAACTAAATCTTGTCATTTCTACATTGCCATGTTTCTCAATGATATGCATACACTGATATATTTTGATTCATCAGTCTCAGACATTATCTATTGACTTTCTATTTTAGAAGTGAGGCTTAGCTCTCCAATGTCAATCACATCGAGGTAGCTATTATTAATAATTTCTCTTTTCCTTCTTGGTAGTATCCTTTTAAGAACCTTCTTTCTCCTTCTCTCTGGAATGGCTGTTCTCCAGGCCATCTGCACAGCCATCCCCCTAGGGTGGCCCTTTACTGTCATCCTAAGAATTCCCTTTGCCTTTCTCCTGGGTTGGTGTATTAGGCAGGGTTCTCCAGAGACATAGAACCAATAGGATATGTGTGTTTGGAGACAGAGAGAGAGAGAGAGAGAGAGGTGGGGAAGGGAAAGAGGAAGAAAGATACTTATTGTAAGGAATTGACTCATGCAATTGTGGGGACTGGAAAGTCAAAAATCTGTAGAGCAGGCTAGAGACCCAGGGAAGAGTTGAATTCTTACAGTCTTGAGTCCCAAGGTGCACTGGAGGCAGAATTCCTTCTTCTCCACAGGAGAAGGCCTTTTCTGTCAAGGCCTTAAACTGATTAGATGAAGCCCACCACAAAGGACAGGTAATCTGCTTTACTCAAAGTCCACTGATTTAAATATTAACACCATCTAAAAAACACTTTCACAGCAAAATGAAAACTGGTATTTGACCAAACAACTGGCCACCATAACTTAGCCAAGTTGACACATAAAGTTAGCTATCACAGGTGGGTTCCCTGTTTTCTTGGTATCAAGTCTTCCTTTCTTGCTTTCCTCTTTCATTTTGGTGCATCTCGTCCAGCACCATCTTGAGAACATATGCATGGCAGGTAAATTTCTTGAGATCTCACATATTGGAACATGTCTTATTCTACCTCAACATTTCATTGACAGTTTGACTATGCATGGAAATCTGGGTTGTAAATAATTTTCCTCTATTATCTGCTGGCTTCAAATGTTGCTGTTGAGGAACCCAAGGTCATTTTAATTCCTGATTCTCCTTACATGACCTGATTTTTCCCTCTAGAATCTTACAAAGCCTTCTCTCTGTCCCAAATATTCTGAAATGTAATAATCAGCTTGGAGTAGGTCTATTTTTAGCTTTATTCAGGGAACTCAGAACATTTTTTCAAACTAGACACTCATGTCCTTCGTTCTAAGAAATTTTCTCCATGATTTTTTTTCTTTTTTAAATCAACTTTTATTTTAAGTTCCAGGGTACATATGCAGGATTTCCAGATTTGTTACAGAGGTGAATGTGTGCCAGGGTGGTTTGCTGCACAGATCAACTCATTACCTAGGAATTAAGCCCAGTATTTATTAGCTTTTCTCCTATGCTCTCCTTCCCCTCAAACCCCTGATAGTCCCCAGAGTGTGTTGTTCCCCACCTCCCCATGTGTCCATGTGTTCTCATTGTTCAACTCCCACTTATAAGTAAGAACATGCAGTGTTTGGTTTTCTATTCCCATGCTAGTTTGCTGAGGACAACAGCTTCTAGTTCCATCTATGTCCCTGCAAAGGACAAGATCTCATTCCTTTTTATGGCTGCATAGTATTCCGTGGTATATATGTACCACATTTTCTTTATCCAGTCTATCATTGACGGGTTTGGGGGTTGGTTCCATGTCTCTGCTATTGAAAATAGTGCTGTAGTTAACATATGCATGCATATATCTTTATAATAGAACGATTTCTATTCCTTGGGTATATATCCAGTAATCGGATTGCTGGGTCAAATGGTGTTTCTGCTTCTAGATCTTTGAGGAATCACCACATTATTTTCCACAATGGTTGAAATAACTTATATTCTCACTAACAGTGTAAAAGCATTCCTTTGTCTCTGCAACCTTGCCAGTATCTGTTGTTTCTTGACTTTTTAACAATTGCCATTCTGACTGGCGTAAGACAGTATCTCATTGTGGTTTTGATTTGCATTTCTCTAATAATCAGTGATGAGCTTTTTTTCATATTTGTTGGCTGCATCACTGTCTTCTTTTGAGAAGTGTCTGTTCATGTCCTTTGCCCACTTTTTGACTGGGTTGTTTTTTTCTTGTAAATTTGTTTAAGTTCCTTGCAGGCTCTGGATATTAGACCTGTGTCAGACTGATAGATTGCAAAAATTTTCTCTTATTCTGCAGGTTGTCTGTACAGTCTAATGATAGTTTCTTTTGCTACACAGAAGCTCTTTAGTTTAATTAGATCCCATTGGTTAACTTTTGCTTCTGTTGCAATTGCTTTTGTTGTTTTCATCATAAAATCTTTGCCCGTGCCTATGTCCTGAATGGTATTGCCTAGATTTTTTCCCATGGTTTTTATAGTTTTGGTTGTCACATTTGTCTTTAATCCATCTTGAGTCAATTTTTGTATAAAGTTTAAGGAAGTGATCCAGTTTCAATTTTCTGTATATGACTAGCCAGTTCTCCCAGCACCATGTATTAAATATGAAATTTGTTGTCCATTATTTGTTGTTGTCAGGTTTGTCAAAGATCACGTGATTGTGCAGTCTCATTTCTGAGTTCCCTATTCTGTTCCATTGGTCTATGTGTCTGTTTTTATGCCAGTACCATGGTGTTTTGGTTATGGTAGCCTTGTTGTATAGTTTAAAGTCAGGTAGCGTGATGCCTCCAGCTTTATTCTTTTTGCTTAGGATTATTTTGGCTATACAGGCTATTTTTTGGTTCCATATGAATTTTAAAATAGTTTTTTCTAATTCTGTGAAGAATGTCAATGGTAGTTTAATGGGAATTGCATTGAATCTATAAATTGCTTTGTGCAGTATGGCCATTTTTACAATATTGACTCTATCCATGAGCACGGAATGTCTTTCCATTTGTATGCTCCCTGATTTCCTTGAGAAGTGGTTTGTAGTCCTCTTTGAAGAGGTGCTTCACCTTCCTTGTTAGCTGTATTCCTAGGTATTTTATTCTCTTTGTAGCGTTTGTGAATGGAAGTTCATTCATGATTTGGCTGTCTGCGTGCCTATTATTAGTGTATAGAAATGCTAGCAAATTTTGCACATTGACTTTGTATCCTGAGACTTTGATGAAGTTGTTTATCAGCTTAAGAAGCTTTTGGGCTGAAACAGTGAGGTTTTCTAGATATAGGATCATGTCATTGGCACTCCCTCTCTTCCTATGTGAACACCCTTTATTTCTTTCTTTTGCCTGATCTCCCTGGCCAAAAACTTCCAACTTTTATTTTAGGTTCAGGGGTACACGTGCAGGTTTGTTACATGGGTAAATTGCATGTCTTGGGGGTTTGGTGTGCAGATTATTTTGCCACCAGATAATGAGCATAGTACCCAATAGGTGGTTTTTTGACCCTCACCCTCTTCTCCTGCTCCACCCTTCATTAGGCTCCAATGTCTACTGTTTCCTTCTTTGTGTCCATGTGTACTCAATATTTAGCTCCTGCTTATAGGTGAGAACATGCAGTATTTGGTTTTCTGTTTCTGCATTAATTCACTTAGGATAATGGCCTCTAGCTCCATTCAGATTGCTGCAAAGGACATGATCTCATTCTTTTTATGGCTGTGTAGTATTCCATGGTGTATATCTGTGCCACATTTTTTCCCTTTATTTTCCCTGTTCTCCCATTCTATGATTATATTATTCAGATATTGGACCTCCTGCACTTGTGCATTATTTACATTTTTTCTTCTCTTTTTCATTGCATTGTCTTTTTTGCTCTACTTCCTAAAAAAAAAAAGTCTTCAAGCTTATTTTTCTAATATTCTGTTGTGTTTTTTAAATTATACTATTGTGTCATAATTTCTCAAAGTTTTTTTTTTATTTGAATGCTCCTTTTTCTAGCATTGTCTTTTTATTTTATGGATGTAATATCTTCTCTCAACATTCTGAAAATAGCAATTTAGGGAAGAACCTCTCCTTTCAACATAGTCTCTGTTACCTCTAAGTGCTTTTCTTCTGTGTGTATGTGTATGTTTGTCTCAATCTTTTATAACACAGTCTATATTAGTCCATTCTCACACTACTATAAAGACATACCTGAGACTGGGTAATTTATAAAGAAAAGAGGTTTTCTGTGGCATACTGGCTTCTGCTTCTGGGGAGGCCTCAGGAAACTTACAATCATGGCGGAAGGCAAAAGGGAAGCAGACACATCTTACATGGTAGGAGCGGGAGGAAGAGGGAGAAAAGGGAAGTGCTACACACTTTTAAATAACCAGATCTCATAAGAACTCACTCACTATCACAAAAACGGCAAGGGTGAAGTAACGCAATCATCTCCCACCAGTCCCCTCCTCCCACACTGGGGATTAAAATTGGACGTGAGATTTGGGTAGGGACACAGAGCCAAACCGTTACACATCCTTTCTGTGAATGTGTGGTCATTATGGTTCATCTGTTCATGTCTAAGTGTGGTGACTGATTAGAAGCTCAAAGTCTGTGAGTGGAGCTTGTCTTCTTTAGGCTTCTTTGCGGAGTGACTGGGCCCGGTCAGTCATTGAAAAAGCCCTGATGTTAGTATTTTTAGAGTTTTTTTCTTGAGATGACAAATTCCCAATAGAAAACATTTCAATCTCCTGCCTGGTGCCACTGCAGTCCAGCCTGGGCAACAGAGTGAGACTCCATTCAAATATATATATTTATATTATATATATATATATATATATATTTCCTAACTGGAAGGTAATGATCTGGATCCCAGCACTCATGGAGATCAGTGAGGGAATAGAGCTGAAGGTCTGAGCCTTAAGCATTCAGTGCATTCAGTACTCCTCTACTCCCACAACTCCCCTATTTTCAGTACAGAACCGATGGCCTCAGCTATGCCTGGCGTCCCCCAGTCCAAACCCTGTTTTATTTTTATCAGAGAATGACATTCCAATCTTCTGCTAAAGTTGAGGAAGATTTTCTACCCAGAGAGCATCTGGGAATCTAGTTACTTTTTAAAGAGCCTTCAATCACCTTCTTTATTTAAGCCCCATGCTGTATCCCTCAGTACCAGTGATTCTGCAATACGGATACAGAGGGTTCATCACTTTTCCCATTGTCAGGTTAGATGCAACTTTCCAGCTGTTAGATTTATATTGACATTGTTCCCTCTTCCTCTTTTTCCCATCCTTTTGGGACTCATTATTGTTGTTGTTGTTGTTGATTATGATGACGTTTACTTCCCATGCTTTGGTTTTAGTGAGATTTTGAGAGAGAGCAGACTTAGATGGGTGTGTTCCATCTACCATCTTCATCTCAATGCTTCATACACTTTTCTGTTCACTGAAATATAAATTATTCTCCCAAATTTCCACAAAGCTTCTTTCATAAAGATCACTAAAGAACTCCTAGCTGCCAAATCTAATGAACAGCTTTAAGTTCTTATCTTCTTGACCTTCCTACCCCAATTGATATTCATGACTATTCTCTTCTAGAAATGCCTGTTTCCCTTCTTGTTTCCCCTTTCTAAGTCAAGCTCTGTAAAGATGTTGGTGCTCCCCTGGGCTCCATCCTTGCCCTCAGTTCTTACTACTTTCTTCACTTAGCCCAAGGTGGTATTTAAGCACACTCATAGCTTCAACTCGTACATTCATGACTTCCAAAGCTCTTTAGCCTACACACTGTTCCTGAGTATAAAATTCATGTAAGCGTCTTCAGGATTATAATTTTGCAATTAAATATGAAGCAGCAGTATCAGTGCAGAGTGAATGACAATACACTGAAAATTTTGAAAAGAAGATATAAAGAAACATCTCAGAGAGGGAGAAAGTAATTCAACTGAAGATGCACAGTAGGATTGCAGCTTGTAAATCTAAACTCCAGCCGCAATGAAGACTAGAGAGTATAGTTGTTTTGTTTCTTAGGAGAACATGATTTATGGGCAACTGTCAAAATGTGGAAAAAACATTCCAAATACATCTACTACATATGCATAGGGTATTGCTATTTATAGGATTTGGATTTTTTCCCTGTTTTTCTCTTTCCCACAGTTCCTGAATTGACTACATGATTAAACACTGTGCTTTAAGCTGACACCATTACCTACTAAGGTTGTAATAACCTACTGCCATACTTCTGTTTTATAATTTTCTGTTCAGACAGCAAATTAAAAACCCTTCTTCTCTACCACCTGAGGTTTTTGCCTCTGCCTCTGAGCAAATTTGATTTCTAGAGGACAGTATTCTAGGGCTGGACCTTTACTTCCTCCTTATTGGCCCTTGGATTGTAATAATTTCATGGAGTTTTTCCCTCTATTTCAAGCCAAGATAGTAATTTCCCTATGCCATAAAGGCCCTTGGTGTTCTTTATCTGTTAATCAATTGACCTCACTATTTCTTTGGGTTAAGCTCACAATTTAAGTACCTACATTTATGACTACAATTAAGATTGCCTAGCAGGTGAGTCTTCAACACTTGATGAAAAATATAACGAAGAGGAAAACAAGACCTGGGATAGCAACACCATTCATGCCTTCAGCTCTCCCTATTTTGAGAAGAGTCTGCCCTAGCTTCATGAATCAATCCCTATCTCAGGGACACAGAAACTCTCTTATAAGAATGGCATATGATCTCCCCACTGCTACTTTGGCCACAGAAAGAACAAATGCTTTTACATATGAGGCTCCAGGATAGGCCTACTTTTTAGACCCCCATCTTGGACATATTCATTTCAGCCTGAAAACCTGTGCCAGAAATGTAACCCAGGTCTGAGTGCTCCCAAGCACTTCCCTAAGGTGTCAATGCTCAGGGGCAAACCCATCAGGTAAATGTATACCTTGTCACTAGCTACAATTCTGCCCCAAGTCCTTCTGTGCCCTGGTAAGCCATGATGGATTATAAAAAAGAGCAAGCACCCTAGAGATCCCTTTCACTCAGACTGGAAGTGGCTTAATTAGCCCAGATCTTGGTCTCATTGCCACAGGTGCCTCCCTGATCACTTTTGAATATTCTTAGTGAAGTAATGTCTCATTACTAGTAGGAAGAGACATTTGTCATGTTTTAATTCATTCATCTTCTGGCACGACTCGCCCTCACGAGTTGTGATCCAACAGTGCCTCACTAAGGAGTCCACAATGTCAGAACTGCTTCTTGGGATTGGCATAGTGCAGTGATTGGAACATGTTGAGCTTCCTCTAAAAGACAGACTAACCACATTATTGTACCAACACCTGTTTTATGTGTTTTGTCTCCTAACTAAACTCAAGGTCCAGGTTGTATTTATTTTTGTATCTTCAGTGTAAACACAAGGTTTTCCATATAATAATAGATATCCAAAAACTATTTTTAAATGAATGAATGAGTTAATGAGAAGGAATAATAATGGCTCTTTCCTATGGATCCCTAGATCTCAACACCCAATATCAGAAAGAAGCATCATGGGTTATTACAGTGTACTCAAGACATTCCACTAAAGCTTAGCTATCCAGCATTTTTGGCTAGCAGAAACAGCAGGGCTGCCAATAGATAATTGATATCCCCAAAGCATGTTTTCTATTTGTTTTCTGCATGCATCCTAGGAAACCAACATCTCCCAGTAGTTCCTGGATGAGCTAGAATATTTATCTTTGCGTTTCTCAAAGTTGATAATGTGAATGTCCACAGGAGAGAAATAGCTTTGGTTCACTGGTGAGCCGCTCTGAATGTGGCTCTTCTAAAATTTTTTTGCATATCAAGAAGAAATTCACAAGCAATTTCCCAGAACCCTCCAATAACAATAAAAGCCAGCATTGACTGCATACTTCCTGAGGGCCACACATAACATACATTATCTCATGGAAACTGCATAACAACTCAATGAGGTACATAATATTATTATCCCCATCTTGCAGAAAGGAAGTTGTGGTGTGGACAGGTCAAGTACCTTGCACAGTCACCCAGTTAAAACTGGTGGACTTGTGCTTTGCTCCAAATAGCCTCTCATGAGGTTACAGTATTAGTCAGTGTGTTGTCCTGCCTAGGCCTCAAACAGTATATGGGAATTCTCATTCATTCTACCTATTTCAAAAGATCACATCAGGAGGAAGAGGGTCTGAAGCAAGAAGGAAACAAAGTGGGTCACTTTAAGACTATTTAAAAGTATATGTGTTCCTCAAACCCCACACTCATTATTGATATTCTTCAGATGAAGGTACCTTGATAAAGCTCCATTGGTTATTTCGGAGTGAGCAAATCTCTTTGTCCCCACCTTCACAGTACCCATTCCCCACATCAACCACAAAACACACACGCTCACACATTTTGAGAATCACTAGTCTCTCTGGCTTGGGACTTGGATGGTGGCCATTAGCAAAATGATCAAAGGGGTGTCAGGCTTGATGGATTTGGGTAGATTTTTGCTGGCATCTTCAGTTGTGCATTGATCTGGTGTCTCCAAGTAAGACCCTACTCTTAAATACGTTTATGCCAGAATTGAGCAGAATTGGACGGGATTGGGCTGAATTGGTCTTGTGTCTAGATTTGTGTTGGCCTTGACTTGTTTAATACAGGCTTTCATTGAGCATTGTACTTTCTGGGCTTGTCAGGACCCTGGACTGTACTGGTCCATTTGCACTCTCATCTGAGTTCTGAGTTGGATTGGCCTGGTCTCTGGTCTAAATGAAACGAACCTTTTGTTCAACAAGTCTTTGGGTCCTTTTGAGCATCTGAAATGGATGTTTTAGGGTATGTTGTTATAAACTATGGGTTACTCTTGACTGGATCCTTGGTAAGAATGTGCTCTTCAGAGGCTTGGCTGTGACCTAAGATGCACAGGGATGTTGTGTGGCCTTAGCTGAGCTGGGATGCAAACCAGATTAAACAGGATCTGCCTTTGGGCTGACACTGATATAGGAAAGGGGCTGATTTTTCACAGGGCTCTGAATTGGTCAGAGTTGGATTGGGTCTGTGTTGAATGGGTTTTATCACTGCATTGGAGTAGATGTTAGCAGGGCTTTGGGATGTGTTTTGGAGTGTCCTTAAATGAGTCAAGGGACTTATTGAACTGAATTTATTTTTACGGTTGACTTGTTTGGGCTTTGGATAGGGTATCAATGGGATGCTGAGTTCAAACAGCCTAGACTGTTTCTAGGCTGAAGTTGTGGCTGGTTTGGCCCATAAGATATCATCAAGACATCTTGCTCTAGCCTATGGTTCTGCCTTTGGGCTTAATTTTATTACTGTATCTTTGTTTTCCCTATCACCAAAAGTCAATACTCAGTTGATTCAGATTCTTAAGACACTTTGTTGTCCCAGATGATAAATTGCTTCTGGGAACACTCAGTTCACTTTTTGCCTATGGTGGTCCCAGGGACTAGAGGGTTCTCCAAGAACTTGGAAAACATTGGACCTACCTGATTGACATAAAACTTTATGGAGAGTATCAGATTTTTCCATATTGCGGCAAATATTTCTTTTCTAGGGAAAAAATGCTTTTTCCTCAAAAATTTTTAGGGTAGTCTGGGTTACCTGGAGCCTTTTCTAAAACCTTTGTTAAGAATGCAGACAAATGGTACTTAGTGCCCAGTGAGTTCTTGATAGATTATTAGGACAGTAAACTTTGTGTTTGACAACCAGGGAAAAAGGCTCAATCACATGTGTTTGAAAGTAGAGGGCAAGTAAGAGAGAGCGAGTTACTAAGAGGTTGATATTGTAGATAGGCAGGGCATATTTAATAATTACTGTCTCAAGGAAGGAAGTTTAGTAAATTCAGGTAGAACAGTGATCAGAGTGCAGGACTAAAGCCTTGAGACAATCAGTCTAGTCAGACAAACTCTCCAATCTTTTGGAAGGCAAGGACCTTGAAATTCCTGGTACCTTTGAATATCTTGGGATTCCTCCTTGTGGCAAATAAAACATTTGAACATTTACAAGTTACCCCTTATCTTCTTGAAAGAGAGTTTTCTGCTTCCTGGTAACCCAGCACAGTCTAACATTCTTTGCACTACTTTACTGGAATGCTCCTTCATGACAGTGACACTTGTGCCAAATCACTGGAGTTTTCTTAGGGCTTATCCTCCTGATTTCCACAGCATGTGGCTCTGTTGACTATTTCTTACTGCAAGAAACCCTTCCCTGCCTAGGCTTCCAGGTTACAATTCGACTGCTCCCACGTGCATGGTTAATTTTTACCTGTACTTCTCCAACTCCGGAAATATTCATCTATAGGCTGAACATCACCATGTATATCGTTCTTCCACTGCCTTGAATTACAGAAGCAGAAGAGTCTCTTGCAAACCTCATGTATCTATCTCTATAGGCCTTGAAAAGGCTGATCCACCTCTTACAGAACACTGGAGTCCTTGGAGAGCATTAGGAACCAGGACACTCCAACCAAGTCAGAACACTGAGAATTACCTCAAGAGGATGGTAACATTTGGGTAGGAAGACCTTGACATTTAGATGTCTCTGAGTTGTAAAATCATTCTGGAAAATGCTAGCAGGAACCCATCAAAACTGTCCCCAAGCCCCCGTCTAGCCTGTAGTGACTGACCCACCTCTCCCATTTCTCTACAAGCACTAATTATGAGGCCACTACGGCCAAACAAACCAAGGCAAAAGTTGTTGCCAATTTATAACACCTGACAATGTCCCCCACTGAGTGAACATGCTAGGATCACAGAAGAGGCTTCATTTACCACTGTTATAGACTACGGACAACTTTGTCATATTTAAACCCTCCTTGCGAATAACCGTATCTCTGTAGCTCAACTTTAAGCTCACTTCACGGGAATATTTGGAGGACACCTCCCTACAGTGAGTGAGGCTGGCGCAAAGCCTTCTAGGTAGAAGAGGCAGCCTGGAATGGATTTCCTTGGGCTGGAGGGAGAGAAGCGTAGAGTCATTTTAAGATCTAGAGATGGACTTCTTTCTAGAATCCTGGAAGAAAGGCAGAGACACTGGGATACTCAAGTATCTGAATTCCTCTCACTGACTGTCTGCCCTGGAAAATACCATCTTTGTCCAGAGGTGCCTCTTACTCTCTCTCCCCTTCCCCATGACTTTGTTTCCCACGGAATATCCTCTCTCCTCCCACCCCTGGAAGAACTATGCCCTCATCTATCTTGGATAATGGTGTCTCTAACTTTGAAGAGCTCTATCAGGACATCTCCTGCTTCCTTCCGGGGTAATTTCCTAAACTATTTTGCCTGTAAAGCTCTCAACACATTCCTCTGTCACCTAAACTCTAAACAACCTGAGACAGCCCTGGGGGCATGAGGGTGAGAGAAGACATTCTTAATACTTCCCTGATTCCTCCCGCCCCTCTAGCCACTTTCCACATTCAAGCCCTTTCCTATTCCTTGCCAATCCCATAAACACTCTCTCCATCACATTGTCATATCCCTTGTCTTCTCTCACCAGCTCTGGCCACTGTTTCCGCTTTCCCTTACCCATCAGATTTCTATAGATTTCCTCACTGTCTTTCAAATAATCGAGCTGCAATGGGGTCAGCATGGGTTTTCAATCCTTTGAGGAGAAAGAAGATACGGAAGAGGAAGACTTGGATGGTTAGGGTATTTTAATCTCCCTCCAATTATTTTTTCCTGAGAGCAATAATTCCCAAAGTATGGGCTTAATACATGTTACCTATGAAACAAGTTTCAGGTCAAGTAAGTCTGGGAAACACAGTTCAGCAATTTTTTTTTCCTACAGAAATTCTGAGGGCTTTAATATGATACTAGGCATATATTAGTGATCTTTTGTTACATTTAAAATTGCCCCCAAACTTACAGACTTAAAATACTAATAAAAATTAGCTTATTTCTGTGGGTCAGGAATCAGAGAATGGCTTAGCTGGGTGGTTCTGGTTTGGGGTCTCTTGGGAGGTTGCAGTCAAGATGTCAGACAGGGCTGCAGTCAGCTGAAGGCTTCACAGGAGCTCAGGGACCTATGTCCAAGATGGGTCACTCACAACGTTGGCAAAGTGGTGTTGGCTGCCAGCAGGGATCTCAGTTCCTTACCACATGGACCCCTCCTTGGGGCTGCTTGCATGTTCTCACCATATGGCAGTGGGCTCTCCTACAGTGAGTGATCCAAGAGAGAAGAGAAAAACCACAACATCTCTCATGGCTTGTCCTCAGAAGCCACACACCATCTTATTAATTACTCACAGGTCAATCTCACCCAAGGTGGAAGGTGTGTGAATTCCAGGAGGTGAGAAACACTGGGTTCATTTTGGAGGCAGGTCAGTGCTAGGCACGACAAGTCTTCAAGACTGATTTGACAACATGATTATTGGTTAGTGGAGCATTCCAAGACACTAGGATTCCATGGTACACATGTTGGGGGAAACCACCATGGACTGTCACATTGAGGTGTAAGGGTCTGGGGGGCACACAAGTGGAGGGGAAGATGTGTGTGTAGAGGAAGAATCCTGGGAAAACAGTATATGCATATGCACTGTGGGCTCCCAGAGTAGAAGACAATAGGAAGCTAGACCTGGGGTACCACTCGGAACTGGGGCTCAGAGGCTGATTCTCCAATTTACAGAGGCTAGCACAGAACTTCCCTGCCAATTACAAACTGCTTGGACCATCTCTACTCTTGTAAGCTGTTTACTTCCTTCATCCTAAATCAAACATAGAGAGAAAAAGTCAAAGTTGACAGGCTGAAAAGAAGAACTATTATCACAGAATCTCTAAAAGATGCAGATGGTGGCAATTTAGAAGGCTCAGCTGTTCCTTGCCGGGAGCAGCCCTGAGTACCACACTCTGTAGGGCTGTTTGTGCTGCTTTCAGACCGGACCCCAACAGTCTCTTTTATGGTCCAGTCTAAGAGCATGTAAGGTCACTCTGATGACTCAGACGACAAAGGCCCCGTTTTCCCCTAGTCGTCTGCACAATGGCTTGTTTGCAAAGGTCCTAGCCTGGGGAGTCGGAGTCACCGTGCTTGGAGGAAACAAGTTCTCATCCAATGTTTAGTGACCTTATCAAAAGATGCAGGATAGGAAAGGAAAAGAAGGGATAGAAGGACTGACTAGAGAGAATGGAGAGGCGGTCATGGAAACAGAAAGGGAAAGTGCGTGGGAAGAAGGAAGGAGTAAGAAAACATGCACAGCTCACATGAGAATGGTAAGGACAAGGAGATTTACACGCGAAGCCTGGAAGCGCCCCCGCCGCACTCCCGCGGGTCCCACACGTGCTTTCGCCGCTTTTGTCCACAAGGTGGCAGCCTTTGAACTCTCTTCCCCGTAAGAACCAGAAAGGGGGGCAGAGAGGAAGGAGAGAAGGCAAAGCATTCCCCCCACCAAGAACAATTTGAAAACCCACCCCATCATATTTAATATCTGGGACAAAGAACCGTCGGGACAGAACTCCTTCCATTGCAAAACCTCGGCGCGGCCTCGGGAGCGGCCCGGCGGCCCCGGCCCGAAACAGCCCTCCCCTTTCAAGAAGCGGAGGACAGGATTGGGATCCTTGAAACCCGAAACCCAGAAACAGCATCGGAGCGGAAACCAGAGGGAAAACCTTGAACTCCTCCAGACAATTGCTTCCGGGGAGTTGCGAGGGAGCGAGGGGGAATAAAGGACCCGCGAGGAGGGGCCCGCGGATGGCGCGTCCCTGAGGGTCGCGGCGAGTTCGCGGAGCGTGGGAAGGAGCGGACCCTGCTCTCCCCGGGCTGCGGGCCATGGCCACGGCGGAGCGGAGAGCCCTCGGCATCGGCTTCCAGTGGCTCTCTTTGGCCACTCTGGCGCTCATCTGCGCCGGGCAAGGGGGACGCCGGGAGGATGGGGGTCCAGCCTGCTACGGTGGATTTGACCTGTACTTCATTTTGGACAAGTAAGTGCCGCGAGTTGTCCCCACACCCCAGGCTAAGCGGGCGAGGACGCTTTCGCCCCTGGCCGGGCTCGTTGACAGGGTCGCCTGGGGACAGGCGCGCATCTCCAGGGGCGCAGAGGGACCGCGCGGCAGGCGGCGGCGGAGTGCTGCGCCTTTGTTGGGGCGCGCTCCTCCCAGCCTCAGCTCCAGAGCTCGCAGCCGAGGCGACGCCGCTTGCTAGGAAGGGGACAGACTTTTCTGTCTTGCTTTCTGTGTCCCAGGAGCATGCAAGGGGCTTGGAGGCTGCTATTGTCTTGCTGAGTTTCTGTGACTCCCTCCCGTGTTGATGGGAAAGGCTTGCTTACCAAAGACAGAACTTGCAGGCACAGGCGCTCCTAAAGTTAGAGGCTTGGGCATTTTAAAGCCAACTGTCGCATTTTTTGTTTTGTTTTGTTTTGTTTTGAAATGCTGTCCCACGGAAGGCATTATCTTTGCTCCTAATCATATAATGCATACTTCTCACCGGGCACTGAGTGAAATTGAAAGGCAGGGTTTCTTAACCTTGGCACTTCTGAGACTGAAGCCTGGTAATTCTTTGTGGTGGGGGCTGTCCTGTGCGTTGTAGGATGTTTAGCAGCATCCTTGTCCTCTGCCCACTGGATGCCAGTAACATCCCCCGCCCCCCACTCCTTCTGTATTAGCGGTGACAACTAAAAATGCCTCCAGTCATTGCCAAATGTCCCTCCCCTTCGACTCGAGAACCCCAGATGTAGGTGAATTCAAGCTCTTGACCATTTGACTGGTGGGCTACCAGGGAGGTGCAGGAGCCCTGGTTTCCTTGCAAAAAAAAAAAAAAAAAAAAAAAAGGATAGTGATTAGGCTTTAGGATTTGCTCAAGGGAGAGCTGAATTCTGACCAATGAAGCACTTCCCAAATCCCCATAAGTCTGCCAAGCCACAGTTACCCAAAGAAGCTTCATGCTATCTGCTGAAAACCAGCTTCAACGATAAAAAGCCCCTCACAGAAGATCCGTGCTCATTAAAACTGAGTGAGCTCTCCAGTGCCAGGAGAGGCGCTTTGCTGTTACAGTGGTAGGGAGATGGATTTCACAGACTGGAAAGTATTTAGGAGTTGGAAAAAGAGTCCTGCAAAATAAGCTGGCTAGCTGGACACCAAATGTGCTTTGCAGTTGCCCCTGGAGTTTGATTTTTCCGTAAAGGCTGTTTTGAACTCCAGATTCTTTGGATGAAAAGTGAGATTTCTTTTCTGCAGATTTATGAGAAGGTGGATACTGAAAATATGCTCCAGTGCTAAGGAATGGAATTTCTTTTGTTACTTCTAGTGGCTGGGAGGACCAGCTCACAGACTCAGAGACAGTGTCTGAAAACAGTCGGAGGTGCTCCTCCTTTGTGCTTTTTTAAAAAGCCAATTCGGAATGATATTCAGGAAAATCTGAAAAAAAAAAAGAGCGGGGGACAGAATCCCCATGTCTCTGAATGGATAACTGTAGAGATACTAGAGAGATATGGATACTGTAGAGATAACCAGTTTTCCCCAAATTAATTTAGAAATTGAATTCAACTTTTCAGTCAAAGTTCTGAAATAGTTTGATGATAAGAATTTAACAAAATGATTCTAGGCTTATCTTAGCAAAAAAAAAAAAAAAAAAAAAAAACAGGTAGAAAGAGCTGAAACATTTTCGGAAAAGAATAATGAAGCCATACTCTCTCTCCAAATATTAAAATGTATTATAATGTAAATTAATAAAAACAGGATGGTAAAGGCCAAAGAATAGGTGGATAGAGTGGAAAATCTAAAAAGACAAATACGTGTAGATCCAAGTACATGTAAACATTTAGTGGAATTTCAAATCAGTATATAATGATTCATTAATTTTTTTTAAAAAAATGGTTCCTGGACAAGTGATTGATAACATGGAGAAAGAAAAAGGTTAGATTTATACTTTACAAACCATACGCAAAAATAAATTTCAGAAAGATTGAAAATCTAAATACTTAGAATGTAATGATCAAAGAACTAGAAGATAATTTAGATGAATATTACTGTAATCTTAGGTTTAGAGCTTTTAAAACATGACAAGGAAGAAACCATAAAGGAAAATAAAGAGAGATTTGAATATATTAAAAATTAAACTTCTATAAATGAAAAATAAGCCATGAAAAACATAAGAAGTTGCAATAACTATTGCCACATAAATCACTCTCTTAAGATTGATTTTCACATATAAAAAGCAATAAAAGCAAAATCCCAATAGGAAATAGCCTAAATGCATAATTCACAAGAGAAAAAAATATGAGAGTCAATAAATGAACCAAAAAGGTCATTTTTAATCAAAGAAATGAAAAAAATATATAATTTTTGTTAGGTTGACAAAAACTTTTAAAAAATTACAATATTCAGTATTGGCCAATTTGTGGGAGGTAGGCAGTGTCATATCTTACTAGGGAAAATGTAAATTGGTGCAGTCTTTCTAGACTTGCGCTGTCCAGTAGAACTTTCTAGGTTGATGGAAAAGTTCTGTATCTGTGCAGTTCAATACAGTAGCTACTAGCCACATGTGACTCGAGCACTTGAAATGTAGCTAGTGCGATTAAGGAAGTGAATTTTTAATTTTATATAAGTTTAACTAATTTGAACTTTAATAGCCACATGTGGCTACCATAGTGTATAGCAGACAAGAAGATAATTTGGCAACATGTATCAAATGCTTTTAAAAAATGAGGGGTCTACCTTTCCATCCAGCAATTTCATGTCCTAAAGAAAAAAATCCAAATAGTCACAAAGAAGTACCTACATGTATGTTTATGGAGGTGCTGTTTATAATAAAAAGCTGAGGATTACATGTGTCTAACAGCAGGGGATTTACTAAGATATGATATATGCATAGTATTGAACCTGCATTGCATGTTATACAAGCTTGTAAGCTATTTTAGGAGAAATATGTAATTCTTAATATACTATATACTTTTAGATGAAAATGCAGTTACAAGACGTCATCCGTGTTATGATTCCACCTGTTTAAAAAGTTAAACACATACATGTGTATGTCTCTATTTACCAATATGACAGTACTATTTGTCTCTAGCAGGTAGAATTTTAAATTTTGTTTACATGTTTTTCTTAATTTTTCTGTAATGAACATATATTACTTTTATATTCAACAAGAATAAGTTATTTTGAATTGGTTTTAAAAATCACATCAAGTCTAACCAGCGTGCTGACTTCCAAGCCCCTTGCTATTATAAAGAATGCTGCTGCTTTTATATTAATCCTGGAGTAAATGTCTAAGTGCACCACAGGATTCTTTGAAGCACCCTGGGGACCTAAAAATGCTCCAGGAAAAGAAATGGTGGGGAGACCTTTACAGACATTCAGGAGGATTCCTCTGACTTCCTTTAGCTGTTCTATTGCTGGAAGAGAAGGATATTTTTGTGCTGAATGAAAAACTTGCTAGAACTTGGTGCGCTAGTGCACACACCAACAGCTTACCATCTCGATCCAGGCTAGTTTATGAGATTGATGAGCCCAGAGCTGGGGGATGGGCCAAAAGGCAGTGGTGGCAAACAGACCCCTGGGTGGTCGCCAAAGACATGATCTTCTGTCCTAGAAAGAACCTCCTCATACAGTGCTGTCCAGCACCCAACCACAGCCAGAGTGGAAAGTGAAAAAATGCTGACTCATTTTTCCTTGGGCTTCTTAGATCCTCTGGCTAGCAAGACACTGTCTATAGTCTGAAACCAAGGGGTCATGGGGAACTGAATCCACCATTCTTCTGCCAGTCCCTGCAACTCCTTTTCCCCTGCAACTGGTTCTCTTTTCCATGACATTAAATCTTAGCTCATTTCAGCTTTAAGCAAGCTGCGTCTCTGGCCTGGAGGGAACCCAGATTATACATTTAATGGAACGTCATGTTTTCTCAACCAGGAGCAAAGACTTCATAATGATAACCTAGAAAATACCACAGTAACACAATAGGGCATTATTAGTGGCTTTGGTGACTGGGCTGATGGACTGGGCTGCGCAAGGCTTTATACTGATGGAATTTCATGTTCACTTAAACATGCTTTTCTGGTTATAGTCAGGAAAAGTAGATTGCTGGGAATTCAATCAGGGATTTGAAAAGTTAGATTTGGAAGGCTCTGTTCAACAAAAAGCAAAGACGCAGCTAGCCTCTTTTAAGTCTTCCGGGGGATCTTCCAAGATGAATGCACCCATTTGACCAACCCACAGACATAACTGTACCTTCCCTCTCTCACAGCACCCCCCGACCCTCTGTTATTACATGTATGTTTATGTATTACGTATTGGCCTATTTTACATGGAGCTATTTAGTCACTTGAATGGAGAAAGTGGATTCTGCATCATGAATCTCAAGTGGCTGGCTATGTTATGTGTGCCCTGAAGACTTCAAAAATAGAATGTGGGAAAGAGAGCAGAAGTGGAGATAGTGGGCTGGAAGGCAGGAGTAAACGCTGAGCAGCTTTATTTATAGGACTTTCCAAAGCCACTGCCTGTCATTCATTTTCTGCACCTAATAAATCCATATGTGTCTAAAGGCCCCCCACAGGCTCACCGTGTGCTCCTTCCCCATAAGACCTCCGACTCCGCCTGCCACTTCCCTTCTCTTCGGCACCAATTTTCTCTTTCTTCCACTGTACAAAGGGACTCCGTGTTGCCACTCCCCCAGAGTTCCAACCACAGCACCCACAACTGGTTGATGCCCTGGTGGTGCTGATTTGCAAGACCACTATTATATGTTGTACTCCAGGGACAGGATCATCAGACAGATTTTTGTAGCATTAGACTGGAAACTTCACCACCAGGTATAGTATTGGCTTTTTTCTGGGAAAATGTCTTCTGAGTTCCCAACTACTAACTTACAAAAGAAATACTGGATTGGGAACTTGTGTGAGTCTTGCAGACTCATGCTCTCTCACAAGGGTCCCAAAGACAACCTTGTTTGTTAGGTAGAGCAAGCACGACTGTCCCTAATTTGAAGATAAGAAAACCTTTGTTCGGTCCACTGGGTTAAGTGACTTGCCCAAGGACCTAGGATTAGATCACGACAGAGCCAGGACAGTATCTGCCCTTGACTCCCAGACCAGCTCTTTCCACTCATCTTCTCTGTACAATTGGGCCATAATGAGAAGCACATGGCAATACAACTAGAGGAACTGGGTAGATTCCAGGAATGCAAAATCCCTGCATCAGAGTTTCAGTAAATCATGGTGCATAAGGTGATTAAGGTTACTTAACTGAGGAGCTACTGCTCTACTGTTAAATCAGCTGTAGTTGATGGAAAGTATCAGGAACTCCAACTACCTGCAATCCAGAGAAATGCTCCAGAGATCTGGAGGGTTATTCAATGAGTCAGACTTTAAGGTGTGTTCAGGACATTTGATTATGATAAATTAGTAATTTGTTCAGACTGAATCTGATGGAAAAGGGAAACGAAGTCTGTAAATATGCTAAAACACACAGATGTAGCTTATTTTCAGAAATACATTGGAAGATGGCTTAGTGTCTGCAAAATTGACTCTGAATAAGGAAAGCAAAGAGTTCAATAGAAGGCACCTTGAAGATGCTACAAGATATTTTATATGCTTTTGGATTTTAATTCACATAAACCTTGTATATGTATTGTTAATTTCATTCCTAAGTATTTGATCATTTTGGTTATTGTAATGGGAAATTTTCTTCCATTTTAATTTTTAACTTATTTTCTCTTAGACATATAAAGAGTACAACTATCTGTGTTGATTTTGTTGTGAATTATTTTACTGTTTCAAATAATTTCCTAGTTGATTGTCTTGGGTTTTCTTATATAATCATATAATCATATAATCTGCAAATAACAACTTTATCTCCTCTTTTCTCATGTCATACTCTAATTTCTTTTTCTCAACTTTTAAGTTCAGGGGTACATACAAACCTGCACATTCTGCATATGTACCCCTGAACTTAAAAGATTTTTAAAAAAGAAATTACATAAGAGTATGTCATGCAGTTTTGTTGTACAGATTATTTCATCACCCAGGTATTAAACCTAGTACCCATTAGTTATTTTTCCTGAACTTCTCCCTCCTTTCACCTTCCACCCTCCGATAGGCCCCACCTCTGTGTGTCCCTGTGTTCTCATCGTTTAGCACCCACTTATAAGTGAGAACATGTGGTATTTGGTTTTATGTTCATGCATTAGTTTTCTAAGGATAATGGCCTCCGGCTCCATCTTTGTTCCTGCAAAGGACATCATCTCCTTCTTTATAGCTGCATAGAATGCCATGGTGTATATGTACCACATTTTCTTTGTCCAGTCTATCATTAATGGACATTTAGGTTGATTTCATGCCTTTGCTATTGTGAATAATGCTGCAGTGAACATATGCATACATGTGTCTTTATAATAGAACAATTTATATTATTTTGGGTATATACCCAGTAATGGGATTGGTGGGTCGAATGATATTTTTGTCTTTAGGTCTTTGAGGAATTGCCACACTATCTTTCAAAATAATAATTTTAAAGGGCATCAGAAAAATGGTTATTGGGACCAGGAATTTCTTTTATTATTATTATTTTTGTACTGAGGTGGACTTAATGCTTGGTTTTAAATGCTCCTCCAATTAAGTTCCACATTTGGAGAGGGCCTTTCAGGCCAGGCAATAGTTGGTAGGACTGCCTGCAAACTGGATGGTTTGGCATATGGGTCAAAAATAAAAATAAATATGGCAAAACTGTTTTGTTTTGTTTTGTGTTTCTGTGTGGGTCAGCCAAGTAACTACCTCTGCTTTATTTAGCTGTGGAGACCTGGTTAAACTCAGTGTCAAGGAGCGTTGGAAGAAGGCACCTGTCCCAAGATAACCTGTAATTGTGTCCAAATGCTAAAGGACTCCTCGTGGTCCAGAAACAAATTCTGGGATCAATTAGGGAGACTTGGCTGTAATATAAATGCAAATGGGATTTGCTCTATGCTAATTTAGAACGCGTGTCTGTGTTTGGTATGCGGCCAAGAGACTGGATCTCGCCTCTCCCACTGATTACTCTGCAATAAAAGACAAAGAGAATATTTGAACATTTGTTGACATGTTTTTCAGACACGTCAGATTCATACGGAAAAACTAATTAGATTTCTCCAATTTGACTCAGCAGATTTCTTCCGTTCATTTGGCATAGATGACGTACTCAGTTTTGATCACAAGCGTGTATTCCAGTACAGGCGTGGATAAAACAACGCCTACTGCAAGCAATGTCCTGCCATGGGAGGTGCAAGGAATGCAAAATAAACAGAAAGAAGTCCCAGGCTATCAGGTTTTTATGGAGAAAAGTGTTAGAAGGACTCCAGGCAGCCAAAGCTAAAGACTTCAATGAGGATTTGGGAAAGAGGCCAAGTAAAGTCAATTTTAGATCAATAAGAAATAAGAAGTAACATTTACTGAGCCCTTGCTACCTGCCAGACACTATAGTAAACACTTTGCCTGTATGACCTTGTTTAGTGTTTATAACCTCCAGAAGGTCTGTACAGTCATCATTACTATTTCACACATGAGGAGACCGAGGTTTAGAGAGGTTACCCAAGGTCACTCTGAGTGGTGAAACTAAGCCTCAAACCCAAGCCCCTCTGACTCATGATCTATGCACAAAGATTAAAAAAAAAAAAAAATCTAAATATGCAAAAGAACATTGAATCAATCAAGGTAGGTCAGGTTATGCTGTGGTAACAAATAACCCCTGAATCTCAGTCACACAAAACAACAAAGTTTTATTCTCTGCATATACTACATGTCTGATAGGAGTCAGCAGGGCTCTTCTTATGGTGATGGTTCTGGGAGCCAGGCTGGTGGAGACGGCTTCCTGATACCTCCTGCCACCATCAGGGCTGCGAGGGACGAGAATGCTAGATGATGTCTGGCTGGCCATGAAATGCTCCAGCCAGCAGTGATGTGTGTCCTTCTACTCACAGCCCATTGGTCAGAACTGGTCAGATAGCCTCACTCTATGGAAAAAGACTTGAAGAATAATCCTCCATGTGCCTAGATAAAAGGAAAAGCCAGATATGGGTGGACAATAAAAGCTTCTACTGAAAACCTATAATTATAATTTGCTTTGGCTTGAATAAGCAAGAAAGAAGTAGCCATTGAGAGAGAATAAAGAGATAAGGCTTCTGGAGAAAGGTCAGTTTTGAGCCATGTCTTGGATATACAGCATTCACCAACCTAGAATTACTGTCAGACGTGATGTTTCAAATGTGCCCAAGAGGCAATGGTAGCTCCTTCTGTTTTCCTCCCTTCCACATTCTCCCCATACTTTAGGTGAAACATTCAGTGAGGTGGGCGGGGGATTAAATTAGATTAAATGGAAAGTGGAAATGGAGATTAGACATGCTCTCCTGCCACCTAAGTGTTACATGAATATATTTGAAAGACAAAACTCTCTTTTTCCATAGTTTATGGAATATGAGGGAATTTGAAAGGCTGGGGAAAGACAGCAGCCCATGGAACACAGACCACTGCAGCAGCAGAGCTCAGAGGATGCCTGTACACTGCAGGGGCTGATTCTGAGTTTGAATCAAGAGTATCTGGGCTCCGACTTGTGCTTCTCAATGAGGGTGCTGCTGGCATTTTTGATGGGACAGTGTTTCCCTGTAATGGACTGTAGGTTGCTTTATCTTTCCTCCTCCTTGCTTTCTAAATACCATTAGCCTTTCTGTTCATTGCGATGCCCAATACATGACAGCCTCTCTACTTATTTCTAAGGTTGGTACTACCTTGGTTGAGAACTCCTGACTGAAAGAAGGCAGGGCAGAGCAGGGCATGCCATTGATGTTGATTCCAAGCACCCAAGAACCACATCTGGGCATTTATCTGAAGGAAGAAATTGGGAGGCTTCCATGATAAGACCTCCAGTGGAAATTGTAGACCTTGGGAATGAATATACTAAACTAGTGGTTCTCAACCAAGGGCCAGATCACTACTTCAGAGGGTTGAGGAGGACATGTGTATTCTGGAAAAGCTTCTCAGTTGATTCTGATTCAGGTCCCTCCCTCAGTGAGTCGTAAGACTGAACAGAGAGACAAGAAAAGCTGCCCCATAATGATGGCTCATGCTTATGGCTTTATGGTGAGGATATAGCTGAGGCAGCGCACACCTTGTAG
This sequence comes from Theropithecus gelada, assembly GCF_003255815.1. Lineage (NCBI taxonomy): Eukaryota > Metazoa > Chordata > Mammalia > Primates > Cercopithecidae > Theropithecus > Theropithecus gelada. The sequence goes on from NC_037681.1 coordinate 89,640,964, forward strand.
CTGGGCTACAGGCAGTGCTCTTATTTTGGATGGTGGCAGAAGAAGCCACATACAATATGAAGGCAGAAGAGCAAAGGTCACTGAGAGGCCATGTTTTGCCCTTCGGTGTTGCCAGGTCCTGTTGTGTGTACATATACATTTAAGCCATGATATTTACTAGCCAGGACACTCCTTTGCTTCCTTTCTCGTAAGTGTCCCTACATGAAATGTGCCTCACGGGAATGCTTAACACAGGGCTTAAGAAGGCCAACTTTGGAATCAGGCATCAGCAGCTTTAAATATCAGCTCAACGCTTCACCAAGCATTGTGACCTTGGGAAAATTATTTAGCCTCTCTGAACTTCAGTATTGTTAATCAAATAGGCATTAAAATGTCTGTCTCACAAAAGTGTGGTAAAGATTAAAACCTTTAATCATTTGGCACATGAGTGCTGAGACGATAGATGGCGATGGTGATGGTTATGGTGGTGGAGGTGGACATGATGATAAGGATGATGGTGATGGTGGTGATGGTGATAGTGATAGTGGTGATTATGGTGATGTTGACAGTTGTGATGAAGATGATGATGGTGATGGTGATAAGGATAATGGTGATGGTGGTGGTGGTGACAGTGATAGTGATAATGATAATGGTAGTAGTGATGATAGTGATGGTGGTGGTAGTGATGACAGTGATGGTGATATGGTGATGATGGTGGAGGTGGAGGTGATGATGATGATAATGATGATGATGGCAGTGGTCATGGTGGTGGTGGTGTTAGCAATTACCCCTGGAGAAAGAAAATATGGTCCTCTAACAAAAGATACCTCCATAGATTCCAAGCAGGACTGCCTGGCTAGGATAAGGAATGTATCAATTCAATATTTATCAAGCTGTGCTAGACTTCTGGAATCACAAAATGCCTAAAACAAGTACCAGTTCTTAAGGAGCTCATAGTTTTGTAGAAGAGATGGGGAAACAGTGAAATAATTTACTTTTGGTTGAGATGAGAGGAAGGAGGTGACTTTGAATCTAGAGCTTGGAAGTTGATCAGGATTTTGTCAGGTGACAAAGTAAAGAAAAAGGCAACATTTAGGAAAGCAAACTAACACATACTCTTTGTGATATGAATGTGACAGGGAAATAATCTGGAAAGAGTTTGGATTTTGTTCCATCAGGAATAGGTTATGAGATTAAAGTTTTCTAAGGACAAAAGTGTCAAGCTTATGTATGTGTTTTAGAAATACATATCTATCATCTATGTTTGCAGTGGGAATGAAGGAAAAAAATAATAAATGAGATTGGGGGTTCTTTTGTATTAAGGATCAGCAGGATTGGATGAGCCATTGGCTGTGAGTGAATGGGAGAGGGAAGGGTTGCAACAGTAAGGAGCAGGCATCAGAAGGAAAGAGAAGTTGGTGTGGACATGCTGAGTCTGAACATGTAGGGCATGTGCGTGGAGATGTTGAGTAGGCAATTGGCTTGATACCCTGGAGCTGAAAATAAAAACTTGACTGTTGTAAGCCCAAGGGTAATAGTTGAAAATGCAGGTATGGATAATAAATAATATCAAGATAATATCAGGATTTTAAAATGCCAAGAAGAGGTGGAGTTTGAAGAGGAAGATGGCCAAGGTCCAACCCAAAGGAATTGCTAACAGGAATTGTCTGGGCAAGAGAAGAAAATCCACTAAACAGAACTGAGAAGAAGCAGAACAGTCAGAGAACCAGCAAAGAATTGTATTAGTGAGGCAAGGAGGGACAGAATTTCAATGTGGGGGAAGGGGTGATCATTCAGATGTTTTCCCCTGAAATCATCTCCTCCTCAATGTATGGTCTTGGTGAATGGTGGCACTATAAGTCTAGCTACTTAAGCCAGAGATATGAGGGTAATCTGTTGTTCACACTCAAGCCTGACAATATCCACTGCCATATCTCTCCCAGGTTGACCTTGTTCTCTACCTTGTCATTGTCTTAGCTCAGGCATTCACCATTTTCACCCAGTTCCAGTGAAATATTCTCTAAATTGGTCTCTTTGCTTCCTTTCTTTACCCTTCTCCCCACCTTGTATTCTTGACAATCAATTCTAAAATTGATCTTTTTAGAACACAAATCTAATATCGATACCATCTTCCCTAACTCTCACCTCTTACGCCTTAGACATCTCCAAAGCTCTTTCAGGATAAAGTGTAAACTCTTCAGCAAAGTGTCCAAGACCTTTATTGCTCAGGTCACTATGCATTTCCAAAACTTCATATCTTACCATATCCCACATCTTTTTGATTTTCAAAAAACTGTGCTGCATAGTTCCCCAAACTAATCCTTGCCCTCTCTTGCCTTTAGCTGTAATGCCCTTCACCACCACACACATCTTTACTAGGTGATGCTTGCCCATTTATCCTTTGAGATGATTACTAGTACATGGTCCCCTCCTATTACTAGTTGTGGGCTCCCTGTGGTAAGAAAAAATAAGAAGAAGAACAATCACTTTTCTATGTTATTTCTTCATTCAAAGTTCCTTCCTTATTCAGAATCTCCTAACCCCATAACAACTCATATTGTATGACAAGCCGTGGAGTGGTCCATTTTCAAGAGATGGAGAGGAAAAACCCTTAGTGTTTGTCCTCTGGGGTTTCATCCAGTGACCTGACCTGATTTTCCCCTGATGCTTAATGATATGCAGCCCTAATTAACAAATACCTGTAGGGACCTCCTGGAAGATGGCTTTCCCAATATCTTGATTGCAAATGGACTGTGATGAGAATCGTAGTCCCCCTACCACCACTCTTGACATTAAAAATAATGCAGATTCCAGGTTTGCAGAAATTATATAGCAAATAATAATTCTATAGCAAATAACAGAAAAGTGAAGAATCCTAATTGTAACTGTACACCAGTCACAATAATAAACAATATAAGGTAAAATGAAACTTCAGATGCTATTAGACAACACTAAGCGTAAATAAACGTTAAAACTCATTGTTAACAGAGTGACCAAACATCCTAATTTGCCCAGGACAGACCTGGTCTATGCTTGTTGTCCCAGCATAATTATGAATGTCTTCTTTTACTCTCAAAAATGTCTCAGTTTGGATTTTAAATTATATGGTCATCCTGATTATTAACTGTTGTAAAAGACAGTATCAAAAGGAAAGGGGATTGAAGGTCAAACAGGTAAAGCACCTTGCGCACTTTGTTCCATTAAAATGGGCAGCCATTTCAGCACTCCTGCTTCCATTTAAGTGCTCTAATTTTAAGTATTTTCTGGAATCCTCACTCCCAAATTCCCATAACAATTAGCGGAAGTTCTTTAATACCTTTCACTATCTTAGCACCTAACACTTTGAACTGTAATTGTACATTTCCTGACCCTTCCATGGGGAGGCAGTGTTGCCTAATGGTTAAGAGCACAGGGTTAAACCCAGAAAGACTTTATGAGCATAGTGTTTGGACAAGCATGGACTTCAACATGGACTCTAAGTCTAGACCGCTTGGGTTCAAATCTCAGCCCTACCACATACTAGCTGTATGTCCTTGAGTAAGCTGTTTAACCTCTCTATGAACTCAGTTTCCTCACCTGGAAAAAGGGAGATAATAATAGTATGTGTCACATAAGGTTGTGCTCAGAACAGCGGTGGCCATACTGGAAATGCTAGCTGTCATTATTAAGTGGCAATGAATGTAAGGTGCCCAGCACAATGCCTGCTGCTTAGTAAGTGCTCAGTAAATGTCAAGTGTCATAATTATTCATCTTTATATAGACTCCAAAGGACCAACCAGGCACTCAAATATCAGTTTGCTGATCAATAAGTGGCATACTATAAGTAGGCCCAGCAAGATGAGAACTGAAAAAAAGCCATATACTTTAGCAGAAATAAGGGCATTGGTGACTTTTGAAAGTGCTGTTTTGGGGCATCATAAGAGCTGAAACTAAAAATGAGCTGAGAGGCTTAACAGGAGATGAGAAAGCAAGTTTATGACCTCAGAAAAAGATCTGGAGCATAAATGTTTAGCTTCTCCCTCATTCCTTCCCCCTCTGTCATCTAAAACTGTCCCATCTCCCAAAAGAAAAAGTCGAAGAAAGTGTCTAGGAGATGCTGCATCAGGTCCAGAGACTAAGAGCATTGACACTGACATGCAACACATGCGTTAGAAATTCACTAGAAATAAAGCAGATGGACTGAGTATGAAAGAGGTCAAGCCAGGGTCTACTCTCAACTCTGTTGCCAAATTGTAAAAAAATATGCAGAGAAAGATCTGTGAGGAGCCCCTAGAATAATCCCAGATCTAGAAGTGAGTTTGCAGTCCAGTGGGGACCTGAGAGAGATGAGAACCATCTCCTTGGAGCCCTGTTGCCGTTGGGCATCAGCATCATGCAGAGGCAGCTGCTCTGTGGGAGTCAACGGGGAAACCAAGCCACAAGAGATGCCTATGAAAACCAGGCACCTCCATGACTGTGATCCTGTTCAGCACTGCTGAGTCCTCCCACTAGATCGTGAGCCTCCAGGGAAACAGCAGAGTTTTGTGTTTAATTATGTAGATGTACTAGGGATCAAGAATGAGGCCACCAGGTACAGCACAATGCAAACCTGAAGTAGAGGCCAGGCCAAAACAGCCCCTACATATGGCAAGCTGGAATGATGTAACTGTGTCCAAAACAAGCAGACAAACCTTGCAGAGGTGAAGTTCCTTTGTGGAAATGACTGGGGTTGATTCCATTCCCTACTGTCCCCTAGCTGATGGACAACAACATGAGCTTACTTTAGCCATCAAGACTAACTCCTTTTCACCAGATTAATTCCTTTGAGAAGTTTATAAGTGTGAGATGATGCAAGTGTGTGTATGTGTAAGTTATTTTGGAAGCAAATGCCAAGCCAAGTTATACCTTTCCACATTCAAGGATGAAAATAGGGCCTACAAAACTTTAGCACCTTAAGATAAGTGATTAAACAAAATTCCTGAGGTAGAAGTATAATGTATTTATGGAAAGCATTTTCAGTAGCGAAAAAAGGAAAGGTCAATTGTAGCACCATATGACTTCAATTAAGTTAAATAAAACAGTAAATTTGTGAAACAGGAGATAAAATACGAAATGAGAAGATTAGGGACCTAGAACAGTTAAGGAAATATAAAATAATGTGGAAAAATTTCAAGTCACCAAAGAAGCGGTAAAGAGCAGAACTGACAATGCAGAAAATGAAATAAATGATGCAGGCATGTTTAAGGAATTCTCATAATTTGAGGAGGAAAATGCAGTAAGAAGAAAATGATTGAATGATAAAATGATAAATAATGAATGGAAAAAATAGCTATTCGAAGGACCAAATAACTGCATTGCTAAAGTATAGTCTAGAAGAAAATTTCAATGCTTTAATAGAAGAAAACTCTTCTGACTTAAGAAAAATTTGAAAATGCAGATTGAGTAGGCTCATCAAGTGATAATCTCAATTAATTATTCATTAAAAGACACTAATACTTAGACATTTCCTGGTGAAAATCTTTAATTTAAAAGACAAAAGAAGAACTTTAGAAGTGGGAAGAAAACATATGGTACCTGCGAAGGCTCTGAACATAAAATGGTGAATTTTGATTGACACAATTAATCTTTTATGATGGATAAAATTTTTGATGAACAAATTTTGATGGATTTATCAACTAAAATGTTATACCCAGCCAAGATGTCACTTACACATGAAAAAAATAAAAAAGCATTTTCAGATACATATAGATTCTTCTTGAAAGGGGAGTGGGATAATTTTCTTCAGGAAATTATCTGAAATGTGAATCAAAGTTTTAAAAAATAAAATATAATAGTTATTACACAAAAGAAGTGGAAATGACCATTGAATCAATTTAAGCAAATATATGTCTAAATAGTATTTTCAATAAATTTTGAAATAATATTGCATCAACAGACAAAAGCAGTCTGTCATGAGAAAGGAACAAGCTGAAAATAAGAAACATTGGGGGAAAAGTACACTGTTTCTGAATATTGAAATCCATTAGAAATAATGACCACCACACTGAATATTGCAAAAAAAATAAAAATAGATTCAGTTCATCAGAGGACAGTTTGAGAAAATTCCTCAGAACTTAAGCTGAAAGGATACAGAGATTAAAACTATGAGAAAAGAGGCCAGGTGCGGTGGCTCACACCTGTAATCCCAGCACTTTGGAAAGCCAAGGCGGGCAGATTACCTGAGGTCAGGGGTTCGAGACCAGCCTGGGCAACATGTTGAGACCCCTCTGTCGCTACTAAAAATACAAAAATAATTAGCCAGGCTTGGTGGCACGTGCCTGCAGTCCCAGCTACTCAGGAGACTAAGGCACAAGAATTGCTTGAACCCAGGAGGCGGAGATTGCAGTGAGCCAAGTTCACACCACTACACTTCAGCCTGGGCAACAGAGCAAGACCCTGTCTCAAATAAAATAAAATAATGAGAAAAGAGAAAAGTAATACAAAGACTAGGTCCAGGATATCTAATATCGTATACACACGCACACACACACACACACACACACAAATAAGAATTCTGGGGAAAGAGATACAATAAAAAATAATAATAAAAGGAAGATAATTTTCCTGAGCTGCAGAAAGATTGGAGTCTTTAGATTTGGAAGATTTAGGTAAAATACTCAGCCTAATTAGTTTTTAAAAAGGTCTACAATTCGTACAATCTTCGATAATTTCTTAAAATGTAAGAATAGAAAAGTCTACATTCTTCCAACAAAGAAAAAAAAAATAGGCTCAACAAAAAAGAAAGTGAGATTCAGACTGGCATTAGTTTTTTTACTCTACAACATTAGATGTTCAAAAAAAGCTCAATAGTTATAAGGTCTTGAGTGAAATGTGATTTTAAAATTCCTTAGCCAGGCTTTAAAATGATACACATTTTAAAATTGTATTACTTAGTTACTGAAAAAATTACCTGAAAATATTGACATCAAAATGGAAAATATATATGAAAAAATGTTTAAGAAAAAGACATGGCATAAAAGAAACAGAAGGAATGGTTCTAGAAAAGTTAAGAAGTTATAATAAGGCCATCAGTGAGACTTTGTAGCAAAATATAAAACTGAAAGAATGGATTGTCAACAGAGAAAATGAAAAATGTAAAATTTTTATGCATGGTAGCAAAAATCACTCATATTACATTTACATATGCAAGAAGACGCAGTTTATTCTTAGCTCCCAAACTCCTCTTTTCTTCCTTCTAAGTCCACCTTCTGGGTAGCAGAAGGGAGAGAAATCCATAAATTTTGAACCCAAGTTGTGATAATAGTCCATTGTGGTGATTTTTAAAAATCCCTTTAGGTAAAAAGCTCAGTCTTTCAAATGTTGCCTTTCCCTGACCAGTAGAATCTGGGTATTTGAAGGAGATGGATTTGTCTCTGTGAAAGAGTCCTTAGATTTTGGACCAGTTGGTTTCATAGAAAGTTCTGTCACATCTTCAAGGAACAGAAAATTTCAATACTAGTGTACAGACAGCAGGAAAAAATAAGTTTCTCAATTCACTTTATGAAGCTCGCATATATCTAATATCCGTACCTACCAAATATTATACCTTCATACACAAAACTTCCCACCACCTTCTGAATAAAAACTTTAAATTTTAAATTAAATACATTTTTTTAAAAAACTAACAGTATAGTAAAAGAATAATATCCTAAGACCAAGTAAAATTTATCCTAGGGATGCAACAGGGCTTCAATATTTGAGAATGTTTATGATGACTCCAATTTTTTTGATGGCTGAAGATGAAAGCCATATCTCAGCAGAATCTGAAAGACATCTCTGAATACTTAAGCATTCAAGGATATAGGGGCTATAAATCATCATTAATGAGGTTGATTTAATAAATATATTTTGAACCCTATACCCTACAGAGAATAAACTTTCCTTTCAAATGCCCATGAAATATTTATTAGGTCACAAAGAATGCCTCCATATATCTCCCAAGGCACAATTTTTCCAGTCTGCATTATCAGCAATAAATAACAGGAAATGAATAGCAAAGTACACCAAAACTTCAGCTGTCAGGAAAAAAAATACAGATTTGTATATTATCTTGTCATGAGAAAGACATGACAGTGAATATAGAAATTTAGAAAAAAACAAGTCTGAAAGAAAGTGATTGTCTGGGACATAGGTTGGCAAACTATGGCCTGCAGCCTGTTTTTGTAAATAAAATTTTATTGTAGTACAGCCACATTCACTTTGTTCATGTACCGTCAATAGCTGCTTTTGTGCTACAAAAAGCAGAGTTGAGTAGTTGCCACGGAGACCACATGGCCCCCCAGAGCCTGAAATATTTACTGTCTGGCCCTTCACAGAAAAAGCTTGCCCACCCCTGGACTAAGAAAACATTTGCAACTGAATATAAAATGGGCCAAGAATATTGAGACTAGGGTCAGCTTCATGGGCATGGGACCTGTTCAGTCAGTCACCCAGGGCCTGTCATTTCAAAGGGCCTGGCCCTTGGTTTAAGGGCCATCTTGCCATCTTGAATTTCATAAGTTTTGAACAAGAGACACTGCATTTTCATTTTACCCCAGGTTCTGCAAATTATGTAACTTATCTTAACTGATACAAAGAAAAATGAATCATAAATGTGAAAAAAATATGGCTTATAGTTAAATACATCCAAATTAAAACAATAATGAAATCAGTTTGTCCTTCCTCTGCCCACCCTCACTGCACAGTCTGATTACTTTGATGTGGGGACAGTCTGTAGGGTAATTGGCTCCTAGAGAGCCAAACATGAACCCCTCATTCTTAGCATCTGTCCCTCCCTCTTTTCTTTTCATAATCCTCAGATAGCAAAGGGCTTTCTGTCCCTCTGCTGTACTGCCTACCCTAAGGCATGGATTTCTTCACCAAATGACACAAGAGGAAATTATGTCCTCCTTATATTGTGATCTTAATCCTCCAAGTTTGGTTCTTTAACTGCTAAAGGAATTTAGAAAATCTCTCTTTGACAAAGTCTTGCTTCCAAACCAGTTGTTTTGCTGCAAAAATCATATTTTGAATTTCAAATATTAACTTTTTCCCCCTTTCTGCATCACTGCTGGAAAAACAGAATCCCCCACTGCTCCAGTGGGGCTCCTCCCAGATGGATGTCTCCGACTGACCAGGGTGTGTTGGGTCACTTTCCGTGCAGTTGCTAAAGAGAAAAGCACAGTAAAAAATTCAAAATATTACCCCCATTATGTATGTAAAGATATTGTTAAAAATTATTCATCAGAATTATTTTGTAATGTGAAAAAGTAGAAGCAACTCAATGTACAAAAAGGAATTATACCTATTATAAAGTTATAATTATACAAGTTATAAAGTGGAAAAAATGCAGATGTTACAAGTGATGCTGGGAAGGATTAGTGAATGAAATTAAAATGTGTTCATAACTATAATGACATTAAGTGAAAAGAGCAGAGACCATAACCTGTAAATACACAAAGTGAAGATGCTTCGGGAAGTCTGAAAGTAGAATCACTGCAGTGAAGGCAATGGTTCTATCTGAGCTGTGGGATAATGGGTGATTTTTATTTTCTTCCTTTTGTTTGTCTTTCCCTCCTCGCTACCCACCCCAGCAAAATTTCCAACAATGGACCTGCTGCTTTTGTGATACAATATTTGTAAACCCTCTCCCTTGGTGCCCTCATTCTGAGTCACTTCCTCCCAAGTGACATCATCCGCAGCCACTCTCACTCGACGATGTTGACCCATCCCCCTTTGATCTTTCTGGGGGATGCAAAGTGGCTACTGTGGCTTCATCTCTGTGAATCTGGCGAGTATGAGAAACGGAGCCGCAGCTGTGCATTTCAATTATGGGAAATACCTTTTGGGTTACTAACCCATTGTCTGTATTCTTAACAACAGTGCTTTTGTGTTGAATCTGCACCAAAAGTACCAATAGTTGATATTAGAAGATGTTTTTAGGGTTCTCCTGGTGTGCATGTGTTGTGTGTGTGTGTGCATGTGCCTGTTGAAAAAGGCAGAGTGGAGTTGAAAGGAGTACATATTTTGCTGTAATACCTTTTTGATCATGATCCACAAGAAAAATACATTTTACATCTTGACACAGTACATATACAATACTTATGTGTAATTGAACAAAAGTTACACATTACATTCTTTTTGTTACTGTATGCAGCATATTCTGGTATTTATATTTTATTCTATTCTATTTTTTTAATGTTGGCAATGTCCCATGAAATTGCTTTCCCAAATCACTAATAAGTTCCATTCTGTCCATAGGCATCAGTTAGATATACTAACGGGACATTCCATCACAAGTCAGTCGAGTGGCGCCGGACACCCTGTGCTGGGGTCCCTGCGACACAGACAGGAGCAAGGTGGGCGTCGCCAACTCAAAGTACAGTGTTCAGTGATTAAGTTTGGGTCTGTATCAGTGTCTAATGAAGTTGGAGTGGAGGCAAGGTCAAGGTCAAGCTTTTTGAGCAAGAGGGAGGCATGGCTGTGACTCGAAACAGTAATAGGAGGACAAAGCCTGAAGGCCTGGGCCAGGTTTAAGACTCCAGGCAGTCAGAGGAGAGGGCAAGGCTAGGAGGAAGAAGAGGAAGGCATTGACCTCAGATTATTGTTCAGTTACTTCCAAGGGTCTAATATGCAAAGAGTAGAAGCAAAATAAGAACTCCAAATCTCATTCTGACTTGTTTTCTGAAGTGCACTCTTTTCCTTGGGAAGAAGCTGGGAAGGGAGCACAACAGCAAATGAACGCAGGGTCTTTGACAGCAGAACTAAGTGTGAGTCCCACTTACATGCGCTTGAAGCTGCCGAACATATCTGTATCCTTCCAGGATTGGCAGGGGACCCAAATGGGTCGCTGAGGACATCAGTGACTTCAACTGGGTGGGGCTAAGGACAAGTAGAAATTGGCAGTTTTATAATTTCCATCCTTAGAGCTGCTCTGCTCTTCCAGGATTAAAAGACTCCTTGGTGATGGTTCCAACTGCAAACTTTCTTTTTCCCTTTTATTCTATTCTAATCTGTGTTCAAAAGAAGGGAGGGTAATTTAAACTCAATTTGGCCAACTCGATTCTTTCTGACTCTGGTTGTATGTGTGGCTAATGGAAAGAGCCTGTGTTTTCTAAGGAGCTTAACCACAGGGAGGTTTGGAAACTCACATAAACAGAAAAGAATGCACTTCAGAAAACAAGTTAGAATGAGATTTGGAGTTCTTATTTTGCTTCTACTCTTTGCATATTAGGCCCTTGGAAGTAATTGAACAATAATCTGAGGGCAGTGTCAGGTTCCATGCAGAATCCTGCACTGGGAACACACAGTAAGTGCAATGTCACAAAAATTTCTTGACTTCTTATCATGTTCCAAACACAAGAGAGAGCATAGAAAAACAAAAATAAGTAAGACACTCTGGAACTGCTTTCAGCAGCAACCTTCTGGGACTAGCAGTGAAGACTGGTGGCTTTCCCTCCCCATGGTCTGGCGAGCCCTTCTCCACGGCCAAGTCAGATGATAGTGTGGGAGGGCATTGACTCTGGTTTTGAGTGGACCCAAGTGTATTGAAAGAATCTTCAAGCACAGAACTCTGTAAGACTGTCTTCAAGCAGAATTCCTGGGAGGCTACTTGAATTCCAAATTCTGCTGAGATTTGTGCAGTGAAACAGAGGCACAAAATCCCAGGAAGGGGCCTGGAGCCTCTGTGTCATCCTGAGACCAAGCTGACCTATGATAGCCTTCAGGGGCTAGAACTGCATTTGAGTTAGGATTTAATGGAGTCAAAATTAGGGACTTTTTATATCCTCTGATTTGTAGCACGTGGCACTGCAGCTCTCTGTGACTATAGTTTGCCCAGTAGTTACATGTTAAAGACAATTCTGGAAAAAAAAATTCTACAACAGAGTTCAGTGGAACATTTTCTAGTACTATTTACATTTGGGCTTAGAAGGTTTTAATTTCCAACTGCAACTTTGGTGATAATGGCTGGGTGGGCCATACTATCTGAAGATGGTATCAGGACGCCATAGCCAGAGTTTAAGATCATTGACTCATAAAGAGACTGACATGATAAATGGCATGTTCTACATATTGTGGGATGGAAAGAAACTGGAATTGGATCCACTTTCTGCCATTTCCCCCAGCCAACACCTGGTTGTGACCGGGAGTCCACTTAGGTCTTCAGGATTGAGAGGAAACCGAGGGTCTGAACTACCCTGAGTCAATTATTCTGGCAGTAGCCACTAGGGCAGTTTCCACACCAGAAGATCAGTTACAAGGCCAAGTGCAGGTGAGACATACGTGTTTCAACAGAAAGTCTAAACTGAGTCATAAACCCAGCAAATTCATCCCTATGGGAGAAGGCGGCGGGGGGCGGGGTAGGGGTCTGGTTGAGGTCCCAGTGGTCATGGATAGGAAGTCAGCTGGGATCGGTGGGTGGTGGTGAGGCAGGGGAGAGGACTGTAGTACCAGACAGGTAAACCTCCTGCCACTGAGGATTTGGGTTAAAGAAATATAAGCAGTACCCCCAACAAGCTCGCTGCCATGCTGAAACTACAAGCAGCGGACATAGGCCTCTTTCTTTTTCCAAGAGGTGGTTTGATCTTGGGATAGGACAATGCCTGCATGTGTGGGTTAAGAAGTTTCAGAAATAAAGAGTAGAAGGAGTCCAAGGTGCAGATCGAGATAACCCTTTACTCCCGTTTTCCGTTAGTAGCTGAGGCCCCTCGGAATCCCAGGGTAACCCAGAGAAGACAAACCCAGTTTGGTTCCTAGAATCTTAGAAGGTTGTGTTTTTACCTTTGATGATTGAGGAGGCAAGTTATGTACATCTCCAGTGTGGCTCAAAGGGTATATATTTTGGTCAAGGCTTACATAATTATGTAAAGAATGATCACTTATATATATGAAGTGACAAACTCCAGCAGCGACAGGGCACCTGTTAGCAGAGGAGCAAGCCTGTCAATGCTTCCTTGCCTCCAGTTTTGTCTTAAAGCTCTCATTTTATTTTCTTCTTCAGAAAGTTCAGCTTTTGCCCATTAGCAAGAGTTTTTTATGGATGTAGACTTTTCTCAACACCCAAGGATATGTTTTGGATCTTTCCCTATATCTGGCATCAATGAATCAGGTGAACATCAAAACTGTATAAACTTTACATCAGTCAGATAGAAGTATAGTGAAAATGACATGTTTTAAGAAAGCTGAAAGTGTGAATTATCATTGGGTGACCCTCTTTAATAAGTAAAGGAATGCAAATGAATTTGTGGCTGTGAAATAGGGCCACTCCTTGAGAATAAGGAAATAGTAACTCAAAAAGGATTTACTTCAAACTCTTGCTTCTTAAACAGTGAGTCAATAATAGTTTCCCAATTCTAGGTCAAGTTCCTATGTCACCAACACATTGCTTCTCCTCCCAGTATAATTTCCTGATTTATTTTTTTATTTCTGTGGACATAGTGGATGTATATATTTATAGGGTACATGAGGTGTTTTGATACAGGCATGCAGTGTGAAATAAGCACATCATGTAAAATTGGATATCCATCCTCTCAAGCATTTATCCTTTGTGTAACAAACAATCCAATTATACTTTTTAAGTTATGCTTAAATGTACAATTAAATAATTATTTATTATTATTGACTATAGTTGACCCTCTTGTGCTATCAAATACTAGGTCTTATTCGTTCTAATTTTTTTTTGTATCCATTAACCATCTTCCCAGTATAAATTCCTCCCGGCAGAAATTCTCCACCGATGAGGAAATTGGACATGGGATAAAGGAGTTTTGGAAGTTCCTCTCTAATCATTAGATATCTCACCCTACCCCCTTAGTAACCAGACTTTCAAAGATTAATTTTCCTGGTTTTATGGACCAAAACACAGCATTGCATTTCAGAAGTGGCCACTAATGGCCAGTCTTCAAGGAAATCTCTTGATTCTAGTGGAAAGGGGTCGTAGAATTCTGGATTGGCCAATGGCTTATAGCCAGTCATGTGGCATATCTTCGGAGGCACCTGGACAGCATTGGGCCGTCTCTGCCAGATCACCACCCAGGACCCCCAGGGCCGGAGCATTCACCCCATGGCTGAAGGATGGCACCCTAGACCAGTCTGTGTAACTTGAAGTATAAAAGTGAACCCTGTCCAGGAGGATGGCCAGGTCTTTATGAAAGAAGATTTCTAAAGCTTTAAGCCCAGGGCTAGGATGTGCAGTTCTGGTGAGCTCGTGGGAGACTCCAGCTGCCATTCAGCTCGGAGATCTACTGATGATCATGTGGGCCCAGTCACCAAGGAGCTATGCCCTAGAATCCGTGACCCATCTGGGAAGGCTTCTTAGTTCACATAAGTCACAGGAATTGGTGAGAGCCATCTGAGTCCCAAACCCAGGCCATTTATCCAAGCCGAGGCAGAATAGGTGAGGATCAGTTGGCAAAAAATCAGGAAGCTTCCATGAGCAATAGAGGCTTTTCTTCTTTGTGCTCTTCTTTCTTTCATTCAATAAACAGCTAATGCTCGGGAGGGAAATTTCTTTAAGGCCGATTGCCACCCAGTATCAGGGGATGCTGACAGAGAGGTGGACACGGTGGCCCTGAGAGCATAAGGCAGGGGTAGTGAGTCCTGTCTGTGTTGGTTAAAAGCAACAGGGAGAGACCAACCTGAGTTCGTTTGTTTTTTTGTTTTTTGAGATGGAGTTTCTCTCTTGTTGCCCAGGCTGGAGTGCAATGGTGCGATCTCAGCTCACTGCAACCTCAGCTTCCCAGGTTCAAGTGATTCTCCTGCCTCAGCCTCCCGAGTAGCTGGGATTACAGGCATGTGCCACTATGCGTAGCTAATTTTTGTATTTTTAGTAGAGACGGGGTTTTGCCATGTTGGCCGGGCTGATCTTGAACTCCTGACCTCGTGATCTGCCTGCCTCAGCCTCCCAAAGTGCTGGGATTACAGGCGTGAGTCACCGCACCCACTGACCTGAGTCTTGAATGAAGAGTTGCTTGCCACTGTGGACAATGAGTATCCCAAGCAGGTGGAGTATGTATAAAGGCTGAGTGAGCAGAATAGACAAAGGGGTGCTTTTGACAGAAGGGGACCCTGGCACGCTCCTTCCAGATCCCTTCCCCATCTCCCCAGCTCCTCACCTCCCCGCTGCAGGCTGCGTGGTGCTGCACCAGGAAACCACTTGTTCTTCCCCAACTTCTGTGTTTCACACCAAGGATGATCTTGCTCCCCTTGTCTTCCTCACAAGTTTCTAACTGTCCTTGAAGAATGGGATTAAAAACCACCCCCCTTCACAGCCTGCACTGGCACAGAGAGCCATTCCCTTTTCTTTTTTCCAAATGCACAGTCCTCAGCTGCAGTACTTTTCATGACAGGTTACATGTTAATTCTTCTGTCTTCCTTACTCAACTCTGAGTTCTTGAGGGGAAAGCACCATTTCTTAGCCATCTCTGCACCTTAGGCAGCTAGAATAGTGCTGTGTGATGTTATTTTTAATAGTTAATAAGAAATATCAAATCCCCAGTATAATCTTCCTGCCTCTGGTTATACCAAATATCATCTCAAATTAGCCAAAGTGGGGTTCAAGATGAGTACACAAAAACATAATTCGAATGAATATCTCTTGTGTGAGGAGAAGAATCGAGGATTGAATCATTGCTTTTGATCCTTTTTACAGTACCCGTTATAAGATTCTAGAATAATCTGTGTTCTTCAAAAAAGAACAAAGGATAATGTAATGAACACCCATGAGTTCTCCACATAAAATGAGCAAATGTTAACTTATTTTCACATTTTTTTAAAGAAATAAGACTGTGTGTGTGAATATATTCACAGAAATTGTGTGCTGGTGGATTTATAATTTTTTTCTCTAACCGTGGAACAACGACTATCACTGTAAAAGGTGCCTATGTACATTCTCTAGAATTGAAGTTCTGGATCAATTTGAGGAAAGTGAGACATCCTTATGACACAGAGTATCTAATGGTATGGCCAGAACATATGGTACCACTTTTATTCAGGTCAGACAGATGTATTATTTCTGGATATGGGACAAAGAAAAATAAATTGTCCTCCTGGAAATGGAATATACCCAATCAGAATGAGAATTCTTGTGAATATCATTCCATAAAAAGGAAGGCAAAAAGTTCTCTTAAATCTCTATAAAATAGTTTGAAACAAAGGAAAAACAGCAACAAATAGCTCTCCGGATGTTAAAATTGTAAATGAGTGCATAGCAAATAAAAATAATCAGAAATCAGTGGAAAATGCAGTACAAAATGTCAGAGTAGAAAGAGCAAACTCTAACCTCAACAGTTATTAGAATGGCAAGCAGAAATGTAGAGCTCGCCTGAAACTGATCCTTAAGTGAAAGGGAGGAGGCATCACAGCTACTAAACAGAGTGGGTTCAAATAAAAAAAACTAATTAGAGCCACTGCAGCAAACTGAATATGAGCACTATGGAAAATATAAGCTGATTGAAGCAGTAGAAAATGGTACCAGTGAAACAGAAGTCAAACTTGGGAAATAAAGAAGCCCCTTTCCAAATCTAAAATCCTGTGATTCCATATGTCCTAGGGAAAGTTTCCCTTTTTTGTCACTAAGAGGATTCCTTTTTCGTATAACAAAAAGCTGTGTCATTCTTCTTTTGTTTATTAGTATGACTAAATTAGATTTCCTTAAATGTTCAACTATCACTACCTTCCTGAGATAAACGTCACTAATTAATTAATTATTATTCTTTTGGATTCCTGCTGGATTCATTTCATTAATAGGATTTGGAGATTTTGCATCTATATTTACAAATGAAGTTGGATCCTTTGGGGAAGGGATGTGTTTATCGTGTGTGCTAATTTCATTTAAATGGATTAGTTTTTCTTCCCTAATCAGAGAAATAATTTAATAGCACAAAAATAGCTGTTTCTCGAAGATGTGAAACTCACTTGTAAATCTCTTTGGGCCCAATGTTTATTGTTGCTGTTGTTGTTTTTCAGGGTTTGAGTGTGTGAATTTGGGGTGGGACAGTGCGAGGTAGAGTGAGGGGAGTTCTTTTACAACATTTTAAAGAACCCTAACAGCCTTTCAAATAATTTCCAAAGTCACAGAAGTTTCAAGTAACGAGTCCAGTTATTGGGGAGGTCAAATGTAAAATAACAGAATGTGAAGATACATAATACAAGGTAAAGACAAATAAACACCTGAGTCATGCAACACCTGCTTTTGTTTTCCTAGATCAGGAAGTGTGCTGCACCACTGGAATGAAATCTATTACTTTGTGGAACAGTTGGCTCATAAATTCATCAGGTGAGAAACACTATGCATTTTCTTCACTTGTCGTTCTCTGTCATGAGAACTACTCAGTCCATGTCTGCTATTCTGTTAATTGCTGAATACTTCGGGGATGTTTTTTTGACTAAGGTGGGCTCTCAGATCTTGGACCAGAGACTGTTTACTTTGTTTTCATCTTTGCCACATTTTAGAGTAACATTTGGCTTTATGTTTTTAGGAGGAGCCAGCTCTGGTTATGAGACCAAAAATATTTAGCATTCTCCCTTCTCTGTTGAATAGCCTATTCTTATTACCTTTAACGTTTTTCTTGCACACTGCACCATGCAGCAGCAATTGACACATTTTAGCTGGACTCACGTGTAGGGTGTACAGTGTGTAGGATGAACAATTCATCCCAGTTTGCCCAGAACTTTCCCAGTTTTAGCATTGAAAGTCTCACATCCTAAGGGGAACCCTCCTTAGTCCTGAGCAAAATGTGATAACTGGTCACTCTAGCTGTGTGTACTATCAGGTAGAATCCTCTGAGCATTTTCAACATCACTTTCCCAGGCAAGGCAATGCAGTTTTGAACATAGTCACTGCAAATATCATGGGAGTCTTGGACTTAGTAGTAAGGAAGTGAGGTCACTTCACCCTGCTGTGTGCAGCCTCGAAGGGATAACACAACAGTAACAGCTTTCATAGAGTGCTTGAAGCAAGTTGTCAAAGTCTTTGGCAAAATTGGTCTGATCATCATAAATTCTAACACAGCTCCACTTCATGCTGATGGCCTCCATAGAGTCTTCCAGCTGATAGGAGTGACCATAAAGTTCTTCTTTGAGCAAGGTTCTTTGTCTCAGAATACAGGTTATCCTCTGGGCCCTGGGTGATGACAGCCATGTTCCCCTCAAATTCAGTTATTGACCTCAACACATACCTACCTGCCTAATTGGAGGGAAAGGATTAGGAGGTGGCTTGTCTGTTATGCCAAAAATTGGAAGCTACAGCAGGAAGCATCTAAACCCAGATGATTGGGAAAAACAGATGCTGAGAGGACAGAAGGGAGAAAAAGTACAGGAAAAGGAGAGAAACAAATACATGGGTGGTGTTAGAAAATGTTTGAAAGGATCATAGAAACTAGGAATTAAAAAGAACGAGACTTCCCAGCCTATCCTAGGAGGCATTGTGTAACTCTCTACTTGAATAGCTCTGGTGAAAACTCACTGCCTTTTGAGGCAAAAATCCAATAGTTGGACAATTCCAGTTTTCATAAGTCTTTTTGTCATTAAGCCAAGATGTCCTTTCCTCACTCACAGCCATTGGTCCTTTGGAGTGATATAAAGCAAGTCTGCCTCCACACCCTTCACAGTATCTGCTCTGTCTCTGATTTGCTCTTCTGGGCTTCTGTTCCCTCTGAAGTGGAGGAGTCTAGTGGAATAGGCTTAGAAGTCAGGCAGATGTGAGTTTGAATCTAAGTTCCATTGTGCAACCATAGCAATTCACCAACCTCGGCTGAACCCTAGTTTATATACGAGGCTTATAACAGAAAATATGTGCAAGCCCACTAGTCCAGCACCTGACTTAGAGTGGACATACAACATCTTTCTCAGTTCCCTCAGCAATCTCAGACTCTTCACTATCTTAGAATCTTAGAAAATTGTGGGCAGGGGCAAGGAAGGGGATTAAGAGAACCCTTAATCCAATTCCCTTGGTTTATAGATGAAGAAACTGAGGGCCGGGAGGTTGACATGGCTTAATCCGGAGAAGGCACCCTTCTCTGGTTGTCTCTGCTAACCCTACTTGGCCATGGAGCCCTTCAAAATGTGGAGCCAAGATCTTACCATCATCCAAACTCCACGAGGCAGAGGCTGGGCTGTAGTCTGTTGACAGTCACAGCCTGAGTACCCATAACAGTGCCAGACACATAGTACATGCTCAGTCACTATTTTTAAATAAGTGAATGAATGGGCAATTTTCATTTATTTATTCATTTTAATAAAAAGTCTAAGGCAGTTGAGACTGCAGGGGGAAATTCATTCAATAACAGTGGCTGATGCCAGTATAAGTACATCATTTCTAACCTCAGTGGGAGTTTTGACATTTTGAGTCCTTTTATTTATCTTTATTCTGACCCTCTGTCATTTTTCTAATAATGATTCTTATGCTTTGCTGTTTTCCTCAAGCCTTCAACCTACACCTCACACCCATCGCTATCAACAAAGAACCTCACCTCCTACTTCACCAAGAATCCAGAGAGTAGTGGACATGAGTTCAAGTTCCAATCTACTCCTGAAAGATGCACATATGTCCTTCCCACTAGTCTCTGAGATCCAAGTATCCCTCCCATGTAAGGCCAACCTCTCCATTTTTGTCTGATTTTATCCCATTGTCTCTAGTCTCCTCCAGGTCTTTGCTTCTGTCTTGTATTTTTCTCTACCTTTCCCCTGGCTTCTTCCCCACAGTCTACAAACGTTAATCCCTCCTGCCCCTTGTCCCAAAAAAAGCAATGACAGTGAATCTCTTGATCTTGTCTTCCTATAGATGGGACCCTATTTCTCTATTAGTTTCTCACTCACTTGTCTTTAAAGACTGGCCGTCTCCCTATCCTTCTCATTCATTCCTTAACCCACTGCTATCTGCCCTCCTCCCCACCCTTCACCTGCTTGCTCGCAAGGTCTCACCAAGGGATGACCCTGAGAAAAAATCCAGGAGCCCTTTGCAGCCCTTAGTCCACTGGATGCAGGGGTTTCATTGGATCCAGACTTATCCTTCCTTGAAACCCTTTCCTCCACTCGCTCTGGTTCTGCTTCCATCTCACTGGCCTCAGCCAGCCCTTCCCACACTGGTGTTGGTTTTGTATTTGGCTCAGTTCCCTCCTCACTGCTGACACTCTCTCTGAACAACTTTGCCCACATCAGTACACTGAGGACTTCCAAATTATGCCTCTAGCCTAGACTTATATGCCAGTGGCCTCTTGGAGACCTTTATTTTCCGTATTTCAAATTTATTATTTCCAGAGCTGAACTTGATAGAAGGGAAGCAGTATATAATGTGGCACTTAGGAGCCCAAGCTCTAGAATTAAAACACTTCACTTCAAGCCCCAGGTGTGCCACTCTCCCACTGTGTAACCTTGAGGAAATTGTTTCATCTTTCAGGGCCTCAATTTCCTTTTGTAGAAAATAGGAACGATTAGTTTGATACGAACTATCAGGATTAGTACCAATCTCATAAAATTGTTCAAGTATAATGAGATCATACATGCAAATCGCTATTATCTCACACTTGGTAAGAACTCAGTAAGGTTGGCCATTATTGTATTATTTTAATCCTTGTGATTGTTGTTGTTATGATTTAGAACATGGTGTCCTGCTGCCCCAGTGCTGGGGAAGTAGTCACAGGCAGCACGGGGTCATGGACAGAAAACTGAGATCTGTTTTAGGGACCAATATTCAATTCACCAGGTATTGCCTGAGCTCCTGTCAAACATTAAACACCAAGTCAAGGGCTTCCAAAGGTACATCAGGCACATGGTAATAAATGCAGACTTTATCCGGGAGACGGTAGGAATTGTCGGAAGTTTTATAGCAGATAAGCGACAGGTTCTAATTTTTGTTTTAGGAAAATAATTCTGGGAGCAGTGTGAAGAGTGAATTGGAGCAAAGAACCTTCCTAGGCAAGACACCAGCTAGGAAATTGTAGTGGTCAGACGATTGAGGCCAGGATCCTAAGCTAAGATACAGGAAGTGAGGCAGGTTTGAGAAACCCTTGGGGAACTGGAACTATAAGGTTCAGAGCCTGATCAGGTATGGGAGGTTATTGCATTATGAAGAAATAGATTGATGTTATCATGGAAGAACAAGTTGGACACACAGAACGGCATTTCATTGCTGAATCCACTGCAGTCTGATGGTCCATCTTGCAGACTGAGAAACAAGTTCGTCCTCAGGTGAGAGTGCTTCTGTCTCCAGAGTGTGACTCTTACATTGAGAATGCTCCTGAGCACTGCCATATAAAAACCATGCCAATTTATTCATTAATAATGAGAAATATAACTATCAAATGGAATAGATATTCTTATGACCAGTCAGCACATTCTCTCCTTATAGGATAATCTCCTTGAGAAGCAAAGGAGAAATTAAAAGTTGATGGTGATCCTTTCAGATCGAAGGGAGTTTGTTTTATGATGTTAATGACTGATGGCATCAAGCTGCAACTCATCGTTAGAGAATACACCAGGCTACTGTGGAAACGTTATCAAATTTTGTCTATCAGGATCCCCTTTTATAGACAACATACAGATTTGTCCCCTTGTTGGGACACACTTCAAAACACAGGGCAACAATGAAGTTTATCATTCTTACTCATAATCCACACTCACTGAGCAATGATATCAGGTCAGAAGCAGCCTCCAGGAAGACCCAGCGTGTCTTCTCTTTGACCCACACTTCAAGTCCTCTGCTGGCTAATCAATACCCGCAGCACCAGCCTTGGAGGCCCCCTGTGGGTTATGCGTCTTCAGCTCTGGCAGCCATGATAGAAAGGGAAGGACAGGGAGGGAGCCTGAAGGGAGTAGCATGCACAGTCTTATTGTCTGTCCTAATAGAGCTTCTTTTCCTTTCCAGCCCACAGTTGAGAATGTCCTTTATTGTCTTCTCCACCCGAGGAACAACCTTAATGAAACTGACAGAAGACAGGTAAGGATACTTCTTATCCCTGTTGTTAAAAAGTCCATCACTTCCTGAGTATCCCTAAGATTTGTGATCTGGTGCCAGCCTTGACCTGTTGATCACTTAAATCTAATAGCTCCTTCTTTTACCCTAAGTTTTTAATCTTACATATGGGCACATGGGTCCTGCTGCTAGTTTAATCTTCAGTTACTTTTGATAGAATTTCCTGATATTGGTGAAATTTTATAAATGATGAAATTACATTAAGATTAATCTCACATTTGATTGTTGACTTCATCTGCTAACTTGGAGCGAAATGTTGGCAAACAATATTCTTGGGGGACTATATTTTCTTTTATTTAAATTAGACTTATTTTAGATTAAGGTTTCAGAGATATAAGTGCACTGTGAGACAGGTAAGAGCTTGAAATATTTATTATTCATAATTACCCAGGCATGGAGTAGAAAGTGAGGGCTTATGGTACCACAAAATAAAAGGAAATTTAAATCAAGTATAAAAGAATGTTGTTGACACAAAGAAGTAGTTAAACTAGGTAGACCTAGCTTAACAAAAATATTTTAGGTTTTGCCACATTTTACTTGCGTATGAAAACTAGCAATAACAGACTCATGTCATTTATTCGCAGTTAGGATGGTATACTAGAGAGTGGAGAGGATAGTTTACCCCCGTTTATGAAATTGTACACTTTTTAAATAGTGAGATGTCCACATGAGAGGAGCACCATGGGGGACACATGTGGGATTATTGGGAGCCTCACATATGGAAATGTTGGAAAAAGAAAAGGAGGAAGGGCCAGTACAGGGAGGGCAGAAAGACTTTATTCTCTAACATTCTTATAGAAATGAATATAGGACTGACAAGATAGAGTAAAATTTTCTGGCTGAAGTCAGCAAACTTGAGCTAGTCCCTATTTTTTTTTTCCTATGGCTTTGTTCCCCATCTGTAACAAAAAGAGTACTCTGTACCATGTAGGAATTTTCAGATTCTGTTTCTCCTTCAACCTGATCTACTATATGCATGCATTTCATTTGAGATGCACAAAAACCCCATTCAAAAAACAGGAGTTTCTGATCCCTTATTAACAGAAGGAGAAACTGAGGCCACATCGCCTTCCCAAGAATAGCAAACAAAACCCAGACCAGACCCAGGCTCCACATTCTTTCCAGTTTACCTTGCTGCCTTCTGTTCAACAGAGAATCATAAAATCCAAGACACTTGTGTGACTTGCCTTCAATACTGGCCAAGGATTTTAAGAAGCTCAGAGGAGGTGTCTCTAGCCATCTCAAGACTCCTCCTCTTGCTCAGTCTCTAGATGATGCCATCCTTTATGCAGAGATATTTTTTGTTCCGCAGTGGGGAGCTAAACACCCCTCTCACCTGTTCTTCACATCCTCCTACAACCCGAGGCTTCCTAGCGCAGCTTCATGCTGGCTTACATGCCCCATGCATAAGAGTTTGGCCAAGAGACCAGGTTCACACATCACTTGTAGGTGCTTTGTGTGCTAATGCTCACAGCTTCTGGGAAGTTGACGGGGGCAGAGGGGTCAGGGATTTATACACACTATCAGAATGCCAAGTCTTCCAGACTCATTGTGGTTTGTTATGCTTGTTGAGATTAGTCATCCTCCGAATCTACTTGGAATCTAATTTTTGTGTACCTTAACGTCACTACTGCTAGTTTCCTGTTCTGAAGAGAAAACAGAGGGTAGAGTCCCTGGTTTGCTGGAAGCAGCATTTCGTATGGGTCAAATGTGCATCAAACAACAGCCAAAAACGCCTTGCTGAAGGCTGTGTGGATTTCATGTGGTGACTGCTTGGCCTAGGTCAGCTGGCAAAGCACAGCGTGGTTTATGGACACACCCCCAACCTCATCAGCCTATCAAAGAAATGTGGGCAAGATCTCTCTGAAACTCTTTCTCAGGAGACTGGCTAAAAGAATCAGGCTTTCAGATCTTCCAAGCTAGTACTGCTTCTGAAATATATGACTTGCAGTGTTTTATTTCGTCACAGGAATTTATATTTTTCTATCTCACCTGATCTTCACAGTATCCCTATAAAACAGAAAAGGGTCCATTAAGATACCTGTATAATACTTGAGGGACGTTATAGAATTAAGAAAAAATGTGTTCAAAAGCAAGACATGAATTGGCAAAGACTTTCATTTCAGCAAAAGGTTTTGGGTAAATCAAAAGAAATAATATCAAAGATATACGGTTGATCCTTGAACAACATTTTGAGCTGAATGGGTCCAGTTATACACGGGTATTTTTCAACCAGATGCAGATCAAAAATACGGTATTCACGGGATGCAAAATCCACATATATGGAGGGCTGACTTCTAGTATATGCAGGTTCTGCAGGGCTGTCTGCAAGACTTGAGTGCATGGATTTGGTATACTCAGGGATCATGAACCAATCCTCTGCCTATACCGAGGAATGACTGTATTTGCATTCAGTTCTTGGGATCAAATAGACATAGGGTAAAGCTATGAGAAGATGAAAAAATAGAATAGAAAATAAATATAATGTGTTAAGATATAGTAAAGAAACTCCAATTAGAATAATAATGCCTACGATTTGTGTCTTTTTATCTGCAAAGCACTTTATATATCATTTTTTATTTATCCTCATATAACCATTGTTACTCTATTTTCTAATGGGAAGGAAGTATGCAGTCATTTGAATCATTGTTACATGTGGAATGTGTCGTTTTTCTCTGTTTTCACAGTTTCTTCTTTTTTAGTTCTTAGCAGTTTGATTATTTGCGTGGGTATGGTTTTCTTTCAGGGTGCCCTATTTTGACTTTGCAGAGCTTCTTGAATCTATAAACTTGCCTGTCACCATATCTGGGGAGTTTGCAGCTACTTGAGTGGGGGCGGGGGAAATTCTGGACCTCATGGCAGTGTGGTTAATTTCTCTAGGTTTAAATTTTCCTCCCCAGTCCACCAGTTTTGTTTACTTTCCAGTCTATTTGGTTGCTTTTTCTGTTGTAATCAGCAGGTGATATAGGCAGTAGCAAGTATACTCTATCTTGGCTGCTGTTACTTCAGTTTTACAGATAAGAACACTGAGGCTCAAAAAGTTGAGGTAACCTGCCGAGGTCAAATAGCTAGTAATCTGCTGAACTAGTATTCTGATTCTGGATTCTAAATTTGGTCCAACTCCTGTACTTTGTATTGTATCATGTTGTTCTTCCGAGATTTCCTGGCTTCATCAGTTTAAATAGTTGATAGATTGTAACAAAGTTTGCAGGTCACTTCGTTAGTATAATAGAGTGTACAATGTCAATTTAAGTACTATTGGAA
This sequence comes from Theropithecus gelada, assembly GCF_003255815.1. Classification (NCBI taxonomy): domain Eukaryota; kingdom Metazoa; phylum Chordata; class Mammalia; order Primates; family Cercopithecidae; genus Theropithecus; species Theropithecus gelada. The sequence goes on from NC_037681.1 coordinate 89,666,174, forward strand.
TAAAATGATGTTAACTACTGCGTATGAGTCCCTGAAAACTCCAAGGAGAGTCTTGTTCTTACATTAATTGAAATACTTCAAATGTATCATCATTTGGAAATAAGACCGTATCAAGGAAGTTCAACTATTCATTTAAAAAAACAGATGCTCAATTTAATCAAATGCAATTTTGCCTTCCGTTAAGATGGTGATATTTTTCTTTTACCTACTAGTACAGCGACTGTCATAAAAAACATTTTTAAATATTGGATTATTCTAGTATTTCTGTATACATTTGGTTATGATGTATTCTTTTAATGTATATCTGAATTCTGGTTTTTAAGTATTATTTAGAAATTTAGCACCCCTGTTTATAATTGTAATTGGGCTGCCATTGTTCTTTTTGTTACTACCTTTCCTTGTAGTATTTTTTACTCTTTTTTATTTAAATTAGTACTTCTGGAATTTATTATGATGTAAGGTACAAGGTCAATGTCCAGTGTTTCTTTCCCCGATTGATTAGCCAGTTCTTCCCACACCATTGTGTAATAATCTTTTACCAAGAATTGAACAGTTAAACTCTTTGCTAGGCTTGGGTTTATTACTGGGTTTTCTAGTCTGTTCTGTTTTCCTATCTGTTACTATACTTGGATCACATTGTTTTAATTAGTTTTAACATCTGGAGGACCAATCTATCCTCATTTATAATCTTGGGTGAAAATCTCCTTGGTCTTTACTGGATTTTTCCAACCACATACATTTTAAATAATTTTTTATGTTCCCAGATATCCCTGGGATTTTTACTTGAACTCTGTGAAAAATACAGACTAACTCAGCAGCAATGGCACTGCATTTTTTTTCTATACTTATTTTCTTATTTAGGGATATATCACGTCTCATTTATGTCCCTCAGTATGGTGTTGTTTTTTTCCTTCAAATTAGTCTAATTGTCAACATTTTTTTCCCAGGCATCTTAAGTCTTGCCTCCACTGTGAAAGAAATGCTTTGCTGTTGTATTCTCCAAACTGCCATTCTTCACTCTTGACTGGTGAACCTATAGTTTGTGATCCATGGGCTTCTATCAAACTCCATAAAATGATTTACAAAAATGTGCATGTCAGTGGGTTTTCTGTAGGAGAGAACATGCATGCAGCCCCCATCCTCATCCCCTGCCAAAAAAAAAAGCTTCAGAAATACTAGTTTTGGGGAAAACAATAGGTTTCCAACAGGTTTTTGGTAGATTTATTTCTTTTATTTTTATTTTTTTTATTTTTTTAAGAGGGAGTCTTGCTCTGTCACCCAGGTTGGAGTGCAGTGGCGCGATCTCCGCTCACTGCAACCCCCACCTCCCGAGTTCAAGCGATTCTCCTGCCTCAGCCTCCCTAGTAGCTGGGATTACAGGTGCACGTCGCCACACCAGGCTAATTTTTGCATTTTAGTGGAGACGGGGTTTCACCACGTTGGTCAGGCTGGTCTTGAACTCCTGACCTCAATCCACCCACCTCGGCCTTCCAAAGTGCTGGGATTACAGGTGTGAGCCACCACGCCCACCCTCTTATACCACCACTTTAATGAAACATTTTATTAGTTCTAATAGTTTTCTAATTAATTTTTAAGTGGTTTTCCAATAAGGTGATTGTAGTATCTGTGATTAATTCTGTCCTTTTTTCTAATATTTATAGCTAGTATATCTTCCTGTGTATCTTCTTACATTCTAAAATTTTCAGACTTTAATTCCCAGTTCGATTTTACAATTATGCATTTTATTGGATGCTAACTTCATAAATTTTATCTACTTTGTTAAGGAAGGATTCTTCAAATGCAAGATTATTAAAATTTTTTTATCTGAGATAGTTGTTATGTTAAATACCCTTTTGCCGTATCAAAATAGTTATATCTTTCTTTGTTTCCTTTGCCCTCTCAGTGTAAAAATTTTAAATCAAAAGCTCTCCTAATGAGCCTGGCACAATGGCTCACACCTGTAATCCCAGCACCCTGGGAAGCTGAGGTGGGAGGATCGCTTGAGCCCAGGAGTTCAAGGCTAGCCTGAGCAACATAGGGAGACCCCTGTCTCAAAAAAAAAAGAAAGAAAAAATTAAAAATTAGCCAAGCATGTTGTCACACCCCTGTGGTCCCAGCTACTCAGGAGGCTGAGGCAACAGGATCAATTGAGGCCTGGGAGGTAAAGGCTGCAGTGAGCCGTAATCATGTCAATGCACTCCAGCCTGAGCAACACAGTGTGCTGTGTCACAAATACACAAATAAATAACAGATTTTCTAATGAAAAACTAACCTTACATTTCTAGAATAAACTTTATCATGGTTTGCTATGTTTTTATTGTTTCTGGATTTAATATAAGCTGAAAGATATTACTTATCGATATTTAATATTGAGAGTATTCTGGGGCTTTATTTCATACAGTCTTTATCAGATTGGGAGTAAAAAGATTACATGAGCTTGGGAAAATGAGTAGGCAATCTTGCTGTAAGCTGCAGAATTGCTGAACTCATATAGACAACAAACATTTGTTCAAAGTTTGATATAAGTCAGAGGAAAACCATCAAAGCCTAAATTATTATTGAAGAAGCTCTTTACCTCAGCTTTTTGTGTTATTGTTTTTATCATGTTTTCTAACTTGAGAAATGGTAGAAATTACCAATATGTTGACCCTTTAAATTTATCACATATCTTTCTAATTTTCAAAAGCTCTTCTGTGTCTTTGGTTATATCCCTTTCCTCCAATTGTGTAAAGCGATTTTCTTTTCTATTATTTCCCCATTCAAATTACCTAATGGTTTGTTTCTTAAATTTATTCATCAGTTCTGTTTTATATATTTTTAGACTTTATGATTCATTATTTTATGTTACTACTATTATTAATTCCTTTCTTCTGCTTCTTATATTGCAAGTTTTTCTGGCTTCTCAAAATAAAAGATAATTGCCCAGTGTGGTGACTCACACCTGTGATCCCAGCACTTTGGGAGGCTGAGGCAGGTTGATCTCTTGAGGCCAGGATTTCGAGACCAGCCTGGCCAACATGGTGAAATCCCATCTCTACTATTAGCTGGGCATGTTGGTGCGCTCTTGTAATCCCAGCTATGTGGGAGGTGAGAATTTCTTGAACCTGGGAGGCAGAGGTTGCAGTGAGCCGAGATCGCACCACCTCACTCTAGCTTGGGCAACAGAGTGAGACTCTGGCTCCAAAAAAAAAAGAAGATTATTCTCTTTTTCTTTATATACTTTATTTCTTTCTAAGTGATAAAACTTTAATAGCATAAATTATACTTTAAATCTGATATGGTTGTTGAATTTTCTACATTTTGACATGTCCTATTCTTATTCTTAATTTTTTAATAGTTATATTTACTATTTTTGATTTAAGATGATTTAGGAAAAGTGTTTCACAATTTTCACATTTTTGTTTACCCTTTCCTCAATTTCTAGAGTCATTGCAGTTTTTAAAAATTCGACTTACATAATTTCTACTTTTTAGGTTATTAATTTTTGTTGGTGGACTACTACATGATCAAATTTTATTTAGTATCCATGGATGTTAGAAAATGTGTATACTTGGATGATTAAAATTTTGTTATAAGAAACTTTAATGCAATTTTTAAATATTTTATATTTTTGTTTACTTGATCTGTGAAGACAGACATTTTGCATTTTCCAGCATGACTGTTTTATTTTACTTTCAAACACATTGCTTTTTAATTTACATCATCTTACTTGATTTATGTGTATTTTCATTATGGAGTGTGCATCTAATCAATATAAAATAATCTTTTTGTCACCTTTAGTGCTTTTGGCTTTATATCCTTTGTCCAAAATTAATATTATTAAACTTGAATTTTGTTTGAATTTCCTGATATCTTTGTCATTCATTTATTTTTTACTTTCGTTGATTTTTGTGTAATTTTTCAATGATTTGAAAAGTATAATTTAATTTGCATCCTAGTAACAGTTGCCAATGAATTTTGCTTGCCTTGAGAGTGACAAGAATTGAATAAGCATCTACTGATTCTTCTTGCTGAATTTCTTTTTAAGAAATATTTGCATTGTATTCTATAAACGTATCAACAATAATTATTTAAACTTACTGTAAGATTTACTCATTTCATTGAATATATATGAATACATTCACACATTCACACACATAATTCCTTTCCAGTACTTAAATTTTAATTATATATTTTTAATTCCTCAGTTTGCTGAGTCTTTTTTTTAGGTAAGATTTTTCTGAAGAATATGTGAATATTAAGACTTCTAAGTCACTATTTATATGGTAATTTTTTTGTATTCACCTCCAGTTAAATATTTCCATTGAATATAAAGTTCTTATATCTTAACTATCTTTCCCCCTATGTTTTCTAAAGACATAGTCAACTTGCATGTATTAGAAAGGAGAGATAACAATTTAATAGATCTCTCCTATATGGGTAGCCTGTTTTCTCTTCCTGGCTGCTTATAGAACTTTTCTCTTTATCATACATGTTTTTAAAAATATCAGCAGAATATTTCCAGGTATAGTCCTTTCATTGATTTTGTACAGTACTTTGTATAGTACTTGAGCCATTCTGTCTGAAGACTTAATACACTTTTTTTAGCTTAAAACATTTTTCTTCTGTGCCTCTTGTGATTAACATTTCTTCTGTCCATTCGATTCTTGAATCTATCCAACATCTCTTTATATTCTAACTTTTTAATCTTTCTATTATTTTTCTTTGACATCTGAGAGAATGTTTCATTCAGGTCCTGTAATTACCAGTCTAAGTTGTTTATTTTGCTTTTTTTCTGTTTTCACAGTCACCCAGCTTACTTTTCACTGCTTCCATTGCATTTTTCAACTAACAATTAATATCTTTCATCCCTATGAATACCTTCCTGTTCCTAAATTTTTCCACCTGTGTATGACCTTGCTGTTGAAGGTATGTCTTCAACATAAATATAAATTAGAATGTCTTCAACATAAATATAAATTAGAATTGGTTATATGTGCTCCCTTATTTTTTATATGACTTTATTTCAAAGGGGAATATTTTCTCAAATTGCTAAAATTGGTCCTCTTCTTCCCAACTGCTGATACTTTTTCTGAGTATAGTGACTTAAAAATGGAACCACATGGGCTTTTCAGTACTGGGATTTGGAAAAAGTTCTGCAGCAGCTCATGCAAGATCCTTGCTGAAAATGTTAAGAGCTCAGGCTAAGGAAAATGAGAACATTTATAGGTAGCATAATTTTATCTTAGGCAGAGTAGAAACCCAGCAGTCTTTCCAAGGCAAAGAGGAAGCTGAAGCTAAAGGAAGATGGTCAGGTGTCGATGCTGGATCACTGTGTTGAGAACTAGCTTCCTTCACTTCCCTGCCACCCTCCAGGCTTTTCTTCTTGTGCTCTAGGGTCCCAGGGTGGTGGGTCCTTCCCCCACTCTGACCTCAGCAGCTCCACATCATGCAGAAATTCGAAGTTTCTGGCATCCTTGCCTATTTTTCAGCAGTGAAGAAACATTTTCTCTACTATACCAGTTAGCTCTTTCCACAGAAATTTGGAAAAAGAAGCAACAGTTAAAATATGCAGACCAAGATCATTATCTTTGACTGGAAATTTCACCTTTCTTCCAAACTTTGCAAGATTAAAAAACATAGCATAACAGAACAACTATGAGTCAAAGAATTATTATATCTTATCCAACCCACTGACCTCATTTTACTGCTGAGGAAAATGATCCCCAGAGAGACAGAATTCTTTGCTCAAATTCATTCATATACTCACTGGCAGCACCTTTTTTTTAACTCACAAAATTAAAAAGTTTAAACCCAGTGATTTTTCTATTACATTACAAAGCTACCCAGTACATACTGCCTCTGCATGTATTATTTTGTTTCTTATCTGTGTAATATTCAAATGGAAGCCACCAATATGTGTATGTACATACATATGCATATGTGTGTATACCTAATATAATCTTTTATTAAGGGCTTATTATATACCAGTAGCCTCGTATACTTTCCTCATCTATAATCAGAGAAAATAATAGTATCTACCTAATTTGGTAGTTTTGAGAATTGCATTTATTATATGTATTATCAAAGATGGGGATATCAAGGCGGAGAAAGCTCATGGCCACTGTAATGTGAAAGTGTAGGAACCTGAATTTGAACTCAAAAAGCATGATCCCAATGTTCATATTCTTAATTACTATACTGTAGGATTTCCCATGATTTTACTATTATGTACAGTTTTAAATTTAAAACAAATCCAAGCATACACAATTCATCACTCAAACCCTCTGATATATTTAAGAAAACAGTTCCCCGAGGCAGCCTATACCCTCTACACATTTCATCTTCGTGGGCTTTTGGAAACTGGAGCTTGGAAATACTCCTCACAAAGAGGTAAAGAGGTAGCATCAGCATTTCACAAATGGGGGTAAGAGGTTGAGTATCTTACTTATTGCTTAAGGAGGTAGAATGGAAGCCAAGAACACTTGGCTGCAACTGCTGAGTAGAAACCAAGAGACCACACGTCTCTCTCCCTCTCAGTCATGCTTTGGTTTGGTTGAGAGTGTGGTTTTGCTATTAGTGTCACAGGGGAAAATGACATACTCTGAAGACATCACTTGATTCCTGGAGCAGAATGATTACAGGCTGCCATTACCAAGAGACATAGTTCTAAAGGCCTTTTCTAAATTTAAAAGCAACAAGGAGAAAGAGTCTTAAGATATTTAGTGCTTGAAAGAACTTGGATTCATTTCATTTTGAGGTACTGTTCTTTTAGTTGTGTGAGGGCTTGATGGTGAAATTAAGACAAATGGCGAGGGAGTGGGGCATTTGTTTATTCTCTTGTCCTGTTGATTGGGAGATAATATTATGTGGTCTGAGTCCATAGGCAAGTTCCTTACCTCTCTGTGCCTGTGTTTTTTAAATCTATAAAGTGAATACAATGATGATCCCCACTTCACAGAACTGTTGGAAAGGTTAACAATGCAGGCACATAGTAAGTGCTCAATTAACATTAGTTGTTGTTACTATTGTGGTTGTTGTTAGGGGTTTTTATAAGCAAGCTAAGGAATGGCCCCAAATCATCCTGGACAAATCCCACCTCAAATCATCACAGTAGGCCCAAAAGTAATTCAAAGGGCGAGTCCCTAGCTCCCCTTGGCCCACATCCTTCTCTGAAGTTTTAACATTTGGCCAGTCTATCCCTATATAGAGGGATGCAGGTAGAAAATATTGCCTCAACATGAGGCCAGATGAAAATTATTGTTTCTTTTGTGTAATGGTTGTAGGGAGACTTCTTCCAGATAAGGGCACACAGGCAATATCTCTACAGAAGGTTTGTCTAAGGGGTCTGCATGTTGGTCACAACGATGGTAAAAAGAAATCACCATGGAGCAATTTAGCAAGTCTGGGAAGATGGATTTGTGAGAGTAGTGTAGTCCACTGCTTCTCAGTCCCTTCCTCTGGAGTACCCTTGTTAGGAGAAGAAAGTAAAAGTGTACCCCCTGGAGCCCCACGGTGTAGTTTGAAGTGTCTTGTTAAAATCAAGAACTTCTTTAAAGTTCTTTTATCTTAAAAATGTGCATGCATGTGTATTCTATTCCATAATATAATTCCATAATTCCATTATATATGAAGTTACATAAAAATCCTGTTGAGTTCTTTCTCAAAATTTGGAGTACAATTTATGCTCCAGAAAAAAACAATGTGTTTCCTGTGTCTTTGTATATAGTACACTATTACGTACCAAGTTTGGGCACCACAGATGTAACAGAGAAAACACAGACTTTGGACCAGGACCCATTATGGTTTCCGATTTGGGCTCCACCACCATGTGCATGTGATTGCACTTCTCGGAATCTGTCTTCTCACATGTGAAATGAAGATAGCAATGCCCGCCATATGGAGTTGTTATGAGACTTTCATGAATTAATATATGGAAAGCACCTAACAGAGACCCCAGCACATCACAGATACCACCCTTCACCTGCTACTCCTCATGTGGCAAATACAAATTAAGAATAAAAACTGACAAAGCAGAGCCCAGAAACATTTCTGTTGTCTGGATGGAGACAGCAAGGTGAACTTTAGAAGTAGTCAACAGAACCAAAGAACAGTAGCATTCTCTTAGCCAAAGCTAGCTAGCCAAAACCAACATATTTTTTATGGCCCAACAAAAACAATCCCAGTACTGGTCCACATCCACAATTCTACCTCTGAAGCCACGTGGCTGTCACCTGACTCAGCTCCTTTGCCACCAGTGTGGGTGACCTGTTGAGCCTTGTATTAAATGCTGATTCTGATAGCCTCCAAATGCCTCCTCATGAACTCCAGGTTCAGTCTTTGCTACTCACCTTCAATTTTTTAAGTGATTAAATATTTGAGGTATAACAAAAGTATAGAAAAAAAGGTTAATGAACACTCATTACCCACCACCACGTTTGTGAAATAAGAGGTTACATGCAGCATCTCCTATGTATACTTATCATTTCTCTTTCCTCACCAGAGATAAATATTATCATGAATTAGGGATTTGCCATTTCAATGGATATTGCATACTTTTTTATGTGCATAAGCTATAATATATATTCATATTAACCTTTTTTTAAAAAAATTTATTTATTTTTGAGAGAGTTTGTTCTGTTGCCCAGGCTGGAATGCAGTGCACAATCTTGGCTCACTACAACCTCCACCTCCCAGGTTCAAGCAATTCTCATGCCTCAGCCTCCCAAGTAGCTGGGACTACAGGCAAGCAACACCATGCCCAGCTATTTCTTTAAATTTTATTTTAGTAGAGATGGGGTTTTGCCATGTTGGCCAGGCTGGTCTCAAACTCCTGACCTCAAGTGATCTGGCCACCTAGGCCTCCCAAAGTGCTGGGATTACAGGCATGAGCCACCATGGCCAGCCTAAACTTTATTTTTTAAACGGTCCTATTGCATGTATTTTTCTTGAACTTGCTTTTTATACTTAATGTCACGTTTTTGAGATGTTTTTTGTGTAGATACATGTAGCTGATTGGTTCATTTTAACTAGTGCATACTTTTCTATTTTATCATATTTTATTGTAATAACGTAGCACCTGTACGTACCTGCTCTCTTATTCATAGACAATTTGTTTCTAACTTTTTGCCATTATAAACAAAGCAGAAATGAACATACTTATACTTGCCTCCTGTTGAGGGTAGGGTGAGCAAAAGCAAGAATTTCTTTATGTACTTTGCTTTATTGCACTTTGCAAGTACTGTGTTTTTTACAAATTGAAGGTTCATGGCAACCATGATTTGAGCAAGTCTGTTGGAATGATTTTTCCAAAAGCATATGCTCATTATCTGTCTCCTTGTCACATTTTGGTCATTCTCTCAATATTTCAACCTTCATTATTATTATTATATCTGTTACGGTGATCTGTGATCAGTCATCTTTGATGTTACTATCTGCTGTCCTTGTTTTGGGGTGCCACAAACCACACACATATAAGACAGCAAACTTAATTGACAAATGTGTATATTCTTACTGCTCCATCAACCAGCTGTTCTCCCATCTGTTTCCCTCTCCCTCTCCTTGGGCTTCCCTATTCCCTGAGATACAACAATATTGAAATTAGGCCAGTTAACAACACTTCAATGGCCTCCAAGTGCTCTAGTGAAAGGAATAGTTGTAAGTTCCTCACTTTAAATTCAAAACTAGAAATGATTAAGCTTAGTGAGGAATGCAGGTTAAAAGCCAAGACAGGCCAAGAGCAAGGCCTCGTGTGCCTGTTAGCTAAGTTGTGAATGCGAAGGAGACGTTTCTAAAGGAAACAAAAAGTGCTACTCCAGTGAACACACAAATGTTTAAAAAGCAAAACAGCCTTATTGCCGACTTTAGTGGTTTGGATAGAAGATCAAAACAGCCACAACATTCCCTAAGCCAAAGCCTAATGCAGAGTAAGGCTCTAACTCTTTATTTCTAGAAGGCTGAGAGAGGGGAGGAAGCTGCAGAAAAAGTTTGGAGTTAGCAGATGTGGGCTCATGAGGTTTAAGGAAAGACGCCATCTCCATAACATAAAAGGCAAAGTAGCAAGTGCTGATTGAGAAGCTGCAGCAAGTTACCCAGAAGATTTAGCTAAGATCATTGGTGAAGGTGGCTACACTAAACAACAGATTTTCAGTGGAGATGAAACAGCCTTCTGTTGGAAGAAGATGCCATCTAGGACTTTCATACATAGAAAGAAGTCAAAGCCTGGCTTCAAATCTTCAAAGGACAGGCTAACTCTCTTGTAAGGAGTGAATGTAGCTGGTGACATTAAGTTGAACCTAATGATCATTTACCATTCTGAAAATCCTAGGGCCCTTAAGAATGATGCTAAATCTACTCTGTCTGTCCTCTCTAAAGGAAACAACAAAGCCCGGATGACAGCACATCTGTTTACAGCATGGTTTACTGAATATTTTAAGCCCACTGTTGAGACCTACTTCTTGAAAGAAAAATCATTCTTTTCAAAATATTACTACTCATTAACAATGCACCTGGTCACCTAAGATATCTGATAAAGATGTACAAGGAGGTTAATGTTGTTTTCATGCCTGCTAACACAACATCCATTCTGTAGCCCATGGATCAATGAGTAATTTAGATTTTCAAGTCTTATTATTTAAGAAATGCATGTCTATAGCTGCCATACATAGTAATTCCTCGGATGGATCTTGGCAAAGTAAATTGAAAACCTTTGGGAAAGGATTCACCATTGTAGATGCCAATAAGAACATTTGTGATTCATGCAGGAGAGGCCAAAATATCGACATTAACAGCAACTTAGAAGAAGTTGATTCTAACTCTCACAACTGACTTTGAGGGGTTTAAGACTTTAGTGGAGGAAGTAACCACAGATGTGGTAGAAACAGCAAGAGGACCAGAATTTGAAGTGGAGCCTGAAGATGTGGCTGAATTGTTTCAATCTCATGATAAAACCTGAACTCATGAGGACTTGATTCTTAAGGATGAGCAAAGAAAGTAGTTTCTTGAGATGGAACCTACTGCTGGTGAAGATGCTATGAACATTGTTGAAATTACAAGGGACTTAGAATATTCCATAAATTTAGTTGATAGAGCAGCAACAAGGTTTGAGAGGATTCACTCCAGTTTTGAAAGAAGTTCTATGGTGGGTAAAATGCTATCAAAGAGCATCACATACTACAGAGAAATTTTGTTTGAAAGGAAGAGTTAATTGATGGGTCGGACTTCATTGTTGTCTTATTTTTAAAAATTGCCACAGACACCCCACCTTCAGCAACCATCAACTCTGATCAGTCAGTAGCTGTCAGTATCAAGGCAGGACCCTCCACCAGCAAAAAGATTATGATTCACTGAAGGCTCAGTTGATCGTTAGCAATCTTTAGCAATAAAGCATTTTTCATCGAAGTGTGCACTTTTTTTTTTTTTTTTTTTTTTGAGGTGGAGTTTTGCTCTTGTTGCCCAAGCTGGAGTGCAATGGCATGATCTCAGCTCACTGCAACCTCCGTCTCCCGGGTTCAAGCGATTCTCCTGTCTCAGCTTCCTGAGTAGCTGGTATTACAGGCGTCTGTCACTATGCCTGGCTAATTTGAACTACGTATTTTTTAAAGACATAATACTATTACATGCTTAATAGACTACTATATAGTATAACATAACTTTTATATGCACTAGGAGGCCAAAAACGTTGTGAGATTCACTTTATTTCAATATTCACGTTATTTTGGTGGTCTGGGACAGAATCCACAATATATCCAAGGTATGCCTGTAGATAACCAGGAGTTAAATTGCTAAGTCTTAAGGTATGTGAAGGTCTCACAGAGTTTATTTCAAAAGCCACATGGTGCCATAGAAAACCACAAGGTGAAATTACTGCACAAATGTGCGACCAATGAAAATAGAGTTGTGTAAAGAAGAGTTTGGACAAATTCATCTTGTCCTGTGATTAAACCATCACTCTTATCTTTTATGCCAGCTTATGCTGCAACCTTTAAAAATTCCCTGATGGGCGCCTCTTTGTCAGCTTCACTTCAGGCTCTGCACTGGATCCTGTGTCACATCATAGACTATTCCTGTCTGCCAAGTGTGTCCTCTCCAGTTCCCAGAAGATAGCCAGGTTCTATTTCTGCTTGCTCTTTGGTTCCCAGTTCAAATCAAATGCAGTATTCTAAGCTGGAAGAAATCTGGTAGATCTTAGCGTTCCACGCCTTTGTTTTACTTTGAGAAAGCTAAAGTTCAGGGAGGTTAGCTGACATACCTAGCACAAGGTAGAACAAGATTTTCATCCTGAGTCTGTCTTCCTCCAAGTCATGGAAGAATGAGGTGACCTTGTAAAACAGTGCTGATGTGAGGATGGGCGATCTTACTGAGTTCTGGAGCCAGAACTCAAATTTTTAGAATTCTAGTTGAGATGGAACAACTCACATAGAAATGTGAGAAAGAACAGATGGTGATGAGGTAGACGGAGAGAGTATGGTGTAACGGAATTCATGCCATGAAACACAAATCTACTCTCAAATCTTTCAGAGAAGAAAGCGTTGCTTAATGAATGAGGTCAAGTGTGTCTTATGCGGAAAGAGGTTGAAGAAGATGAAGCCAGAGAGGTGATCATTGGATTGGTAACGTAGAGGACCTTGCTCGAAGCAGTTTCAGCAGAGGCAGAGTTGTGGAGACAAAAGTCAGAGCAGAGTGGGTTAAAAAATGAGGACTTCCGATTTAAAAATGATATTTTTAAATTAAAATAAATAAAAATATTTTAATAAGTTAAAATGTTTTCCCCTTTCTCTCAAAAAGCCAACCCCAAACCAGGAAAACTTGAAACAAAAGCACAAAGACCATCTTTGAGGAAACTGAGAAATATTTAAACCATAAAAACACCACATGTAAGAATAGAAGGGAATGAAGAGTGGCAAATGATGTGGCACTGTGGAGAAAAGTCAAATATAATCCTGTGGAAGGAAATACTGAAGATGAATAAGCCATGTAGCCTTGTAGAATCCTAGAAAGCTCAAAACCTGGATATTGCAAAAGGCAAGGAAGGGTTAGAGAGTGAAAACTGGAATATTGATTGTTTAAAAGTTTATCTAAGCTCTTCAACCTTCAGAACCATCCGTCCCTCCCACTATAGTTTGAAAATTATCCCTTCTTTTCCTCCACCAGAGAGGAGAAGCATATTTTCTGACAAAATTGCACAAGAATGGTTTCATAGTCAGGGACACCAGGCACAGAGAAATTACAGAGACATCTGCAGAACAAATGTTGCTACTTCCAGCCTTCTTCCTTGTCCAATTTCAGACTTAAAATCTAAGAAAAGAGTTTGAAAACTACTTCTCTGTAGAAATAAATGTCTTAGAGGGAAAAATACATACACATACAGTGATATTTGAGGGTCTTCAACAACAACAAAAAAAACTGTTAAAAAAAAAAAAAAAACTGGTCGTTCATCAATCGGCACGCCCACCATGCATGCAGAGCTTCCGACAAGGCTTTTAGTCTCATTCATTTGATATGGACAGACAGCCAAAGATCACTAAATATTTGAAGAAGGACCCCACCAGAAAAGATAAGGAGTGAGGAGACAAGTTTCAAGAAGCTGTGTCATAAAGAGAGATGTGGATAAATAAGTCAGTAGCTAGAAGGAGATGTGGGATCAAAGAGGACTTAAAAAAAAATTTTTTTTTAAGATAAGAGATACTAGAGTATATTTGTATGCTGGTAGTCAGCATCTAGTATTTTTCTTTCTGATTTGACACAAATGTGTAGTCACAAACATTTGGGAAAGAACTGTAAAGTATGTCTGCTTCTGTTTATGATATTCAGAGATGTGAAAAGCCTTCATTTCCATGGTCAACCAGAAAAGCCCAGACAAAATAAAATTCATATGTTTCCTTGAGGCTAGTAGAGATGCAGGAAGCACTGATTAACTGAATTAGAGAGAAACAAACCCTTTATATAATAGTTAAGCAGAGAAGCTTCTGCAGAAGCTTCCATACTTAAAGGTGGATGCCTGGTCTAGGTTTGGGTAATTGGAGGAGTGGGTCTGCCATAGACAGACAGGGATAAGGAAAAGTCAGCTGAGTCTTACATAACCATGTGTGCCAGAAGGAGGCATTAGAATCTGAAATGAAAAAGAAATCTCTCAGCCTAAGTTATCCCCCCTCACCCACACTTCTACATTTTTCCAAGAAAGCAGCAGTGGAGGAATTGCCTGCAAAGTAGAGAGAAATCACATAATTAGGTGGATTCTCATTGTGCTTGGATTCTAGAGTCTTACCGGAGTGAAATACAAAGGTCAAGCAAAAATATCTGAAGCTGCACCTAGCCATCTACCAACTCAAATACTGAGAAGATCACAAAGGCAGGGCAGGGCAAAAGTCCAGGAGCTGGCCTAATAACAGGGAACATGAATCTAACAAAAGGTGCAGCCCAGCCCAAGCTCACCCTGACTCAAGGAGGAATCTAATGATCAGCCCCTCACCCTAGCTCACAAAGAATAAAAGGCTTACGCTCTGCAGTGAGTAAACAACGCAAATAAATATTATACCGAAGTCTCCACTGCTTTTTTAATACTCAGTGACTGAAATGTAAACTATTATGAAAAATGGGAAAAAGCACAGGAATATTACTCACAATAAAGAAAAACATAGTTAATAGAAACAAACCACAGATGACTCAGTTATTTGAATTAACAGACAGGGACTTTTAAGAAACTATCATAAATAGGTTAAATAATTTACAGGAAAAGGTGAATATAATGGGGGAAGATATGGGTCATCAGAAATTAAAACAAGAAAACTCAAAGAACCAAGTGAAAACTGTGGAACTGAAAGATAAATTATTTGAATTAAAATAAAAAATTTTTCAGATGGGCTTAAAACCAGACTGAACACCACAGACAAGGGATTAATAAATTTAAAAACAAATGAATAGAAATTATCCAAACTGATAATTTCCCTTTCTGGAAAAGTTTGAGGGCTGGAGGGAGAAAATGAAGCAGTCCTGTGACTTGTGGGAGAATATCAAGTGATCTATACTACTTGATAACATGTATTTGTGTAATTGGAATACCAAACATGATCCACACACAGATCCAAGAAGCTCAAAGAATCTCAAGCAGGACAAATGCAAAGAAAGCATCACCTAAGTACATCATAGTCAAGTTTCTGAAAAATCTTAAAAGCAGCCAGAGGGAAAGGAGGAAAGATATACTAAAGAGAAACAACGTTAAAAATAATAACTTACTTTTTATTAGGAAAAAAATCATGCAATCCAGAAAATGAAGGTCCAATATCTTTAAAGAGATAAAAGAAAAAAATCAACTTAGAATTCTATATCCAGTTAAAATATCGAAGGCAGAATTAAGACATTTTCAGAAGGGGGAAAATGCGTAAGAGAATCATCATCAGCAAATCTGCACTATGAAAAGAAATGCTAAAGGAATTCTTTAGGGGGAAGGAAAATGATACCAGGTATAAACTAGATCCACAAAAACAAATTTAAAATAAAGAAAGAAGAAGAAGGAAGAGTACCAGGAATGATAAATATTTAGGTAAATATAAAAGGTTATTTTTTATCTTTTCACAATTTCATAAAAAGACAATTGACTAAGACAGAAACAACACTATTTTGGGATTTGTTACAAACAGAGAAATAAAATAAAAGAACACAAATGATAAGAGGGAACTATATGGAAATATAATATTAAAAAGTTTTTCTATTATATGAGAAGTAAGCTAATATTAACTTATAGTAGCTTGTGATAAAATAAGGATGCATATTAGAATTCATAGAGCAACTGCTTTTAAAAAGACAAGATATTTAGCTTTATGTTTTTAAAAAGCTAATAGATGATATGAGATGAAATACCAAAAAGTACATGATCAATGCAAAATAATATAGGAAAGGAGAAACAAAGAACAGAAGTGACCATTAGAAAGCAAATAGCAGGATAGCAAGATGGTAGACTCAAACCCAACCATGCCAAGACTTACATTAAATGTAAAATGAACTAAAGATTCCAGATAAAAGGCAGAGAATGTCACACTGGCTAAAGAAGCAAGATCCAGCATATCATTGATCTATTACTGCATAAAATATACCCCAAATATTACAGCTTGAAACAATAATTTCTTATGCTGATTTCACCTGCACTTATTTATGCAGCTTATATATAGGATCAGCTGGGAATTAGGCTCAGCTGGGAAATATAATGCATCTGAACAGCTGAAGATCTCTATCTCAATATGGTCCTTCCTTCTCAAGGAGTTGAAAAGACCAGGTTTTCCCTCATGGTGGCTGCAACAGTCCAACAAAACAAACTCTAATATTCATGTGCTAATAGAGTCTTAGTTTTTGTCATATTTACAGATGTCCTGTGGCCTAAAGCAAGTTACATGGCTACATGCAGAGCCAGTATGGGAGGGGACCATACAGGGACCATAGAGCAGGAGGGGTAATCTTTGGGGACATTAGTATAACAGTCCACCACATACAATTATATATGGTTTACAAGAGACACTTTAAATATAAATATGGTGATAGATTAAAAGTGAAAGAATGTAAAAAGATACACTGTGCAAGCACCAATCATAAAAAGTTGTAATGGATATTAGACAAAGCCAACTTCAACATAAAAAGTATTTACTAGAGATAAAAAGTTATCGAAGAAAATCTGTGTGTCAAAGACAATCCATAGGTTAAAGAAAAATCACAAGGGAAATTAGAAAACGTATCCAACAAAAAACGAAAACCCAACATATCAACATTTGTGGGATGCAGCTAACGTCACGTGCCTAGGGTAAATATAACGCTTTAAGTGTTTTCCTTAGAAAAGAAGAAAAGTTTAAATGATTTAAAACCAATGAAAAAGTAAAAAGAAAGAATTTATTAAGCTCAAAATAAGTAGGGAAAGGAAAATAATAACAACTGAATCAATAAAATTGAAAATAGACATAGAAGAAGACAAATAATAGAGAAAATCACAAAGCTCAAAGTTGAGTATTTGAAAAGAATAAATTGATAAACCACTGGTAAGAGTGATTTTTCTGGGCTGGGAGCAGTGGCTCACGCCTGTAATCTCAGCACTTTGGGAGGCCAAGGCAGGAAGATCACAAAGTCAGGAGATCGAGACCATCCTGGCTAACACGGTGAAAGCCCATCTCTACCAAAATTACAAAAAATTAGCCAGGTGTGGTGGCGGGCGTCTGTAGTCCCAGCTACTCAGGAGGCTGAGGTAGGAGAACCACCTGAACCTGGGAGGCAGAGGTTTCAGTGAGCTGGAGTGCCACTGCACTCCAGCCTGGGCAACAGAGCAAGACTCCACCTTAAAAAAAAAAAAAAAAAAGGAGTGATTTTTCTAAAAGGAGAGAAAATACAACTTACAGATAATATCAGGAAAAGGAATATTACTACAGATCCTACAAATGTTAAAATATAATATAGGAATATTATAAACAATTTTATAGAAATATATTCAACAATTATAAGGGAAATGAACAAATATCTGGGCATGTTACTGTGTATAAATTGTATTTCACTTAAAAGTACATAAGAGGAGCTTTGGTTCAGCATGCGTCTTGATATTAAATTAATCATGTTGGCCTATCCTTACGTAAAAGTCCCAAAGAGACTATGTTTTATATACATTGTAAACAAATGATTACAGTTGGTTGTAGAACTTAATAACTCCTAAAGTAACAGCAAAATGTATTTAATTAATCTGTGTTCTTCTGTTCACTACACTGTTTTCTTGAGTCAACAATTGGAGCCATAAGGCCATCTGGAAATGTTCCAAGAGTAGCATTAGTGGTAATAAATAGTGATAGGTGTTTACTGTATAAGTTGAGAACCAAAGCCAACAACTGCAAAGCATTTGAGAAGAGTCCATTTCCACAGAAGGAAAATGATACCAGGTGTAAACTAGATCCACAAAAACAAATTTGAAATAAAGAAAGAAGAAGGAAGACTACCAGAAATGACAAAGCTCTTTTACAAGAAGACTAGGAAGTTGACAATGCAGAGCTGATGCTGGGTTATTTTTGGATGATGATGGAGGTTGTTTTTATAGAACCAAAATGTGGTAGCCACTGCAGAATCCTAAGGGAGATTTTGCAGTGGAAACCTCAGTAGAATACTCGGGATAAAGGCTTGTTGAAGCACTTCTTGACATTCTGTATGTGTCCATCTTTTATTTAAATTTTCTTTCTTTCTTTCTTTTATTTATTTAATTTTTTAGAGACAGAGTTTTGTTCTTGTTGCCCAAACTGGAGTGCAATAGTGTGATCTTGGCTCACTGCAACCTCTGCCTCCTGGGTTTAAATGATTCTCCTGCCTCATCCTCCCTAGTAGATGGAATTACAGGCATGCACCACCATGCCCGGCTATTTTTTTTTATTTAATTTTTTTTCTTGTGTGTTCATCTTTTAATGTTTTCATCAGCAACGTTATCAAACTGTCATAACACAACCAGAATCCCAGAAAGTAATCATGAAGAGTAGAGAAATTCCTAGAACAGCAGAAAGCCCAGAAGACGTTGTGACTGATTCTTCCCATCTTCTACCCCTGCAAACCGGCATAGTGCTGGGTACATGGTGTATGCTCAACAAATAGCAGTGGCCAATAATGAATGATGGGTTAATGCACCCAAACTGGAATCATTCGTTCGACAGTCACCTGCTTGATGCCAGTCATTAAGTGTAGTGGGAGTTGCAAAAGGAACACAAAACATGTGGCCTAAAACCCTTAGCTTCTAAGTAGGAACACTGGCAGACATGTGAAATCACCAGGGAAAACAGGGGCTCTGTAATAGCAGCCTGTCTTCATAGGATGCCCTGCCTCTTTCATTTCCCAGGAAGATAACATTTCACTTGGTAATAACCAAGTCCTCAGAGAAGTTCTTATCATCCCTTGAAAGATCTTTCTCCCAATGTCCTTCAGTTTCCAAGAGAAAATAAAAATAGACCCTTATTAATAGTTCTGTTGTCCCAGAACTAAAACACACCCACAATTCCTATGAAACCATCCATTTTGTTTGCTTAGATGTTGTGGGTCCTTCAAGAAGGGCAGAGAGTGGGGAGACGGGGCCATGTGTTATTTGATCTTTTGAGCAGTAAGGGCGGTATAATGGGGAGGTTGTGTTTGCCACTCGCAACTAGTGAGTTCATATCTTGCCAGATACAAAGCATCAAGGATAAGGACATTTTCCAAAACAGCCTTTGATTGTTCTGGTACCAAAAAAAAAAAAAAAAGCAAACCTTAAGAAAATACTTGTAAAGAAAGGGAAATAGGCTTAGAGAAAATACCCCAGTTCCCAGACTTTATTTGGCAGGGAAGAAATACAGTGAAGCCAAACAAATATTTCCACACCCCCAAGACGCCTTTTTTTTTGTTGTTGTTGTTGTTGTTGTTGTTGCCCTCTTTTTAAATCTCAAGTCTTAACACAATATTCCACATTTGGTGTTACCCAAATGTCCAGACTTCACTAGTCCATGACCAAAAATTAGATCATATTTACTTTTAATGCCCAAGCTTCTCCCACCTATCAGAAATTATCCCTCTGCCCCATAGTGCCCCACAGCTATTGTGAGGGGTTCTATGGTGCCAACTCTGTGTGCTCACAAACAGACCCCAATTTTCCTATCCCAGCCTCCCCCTCATGTCCCCTTGCCACTACCTCTGCTGCTGGGACCCGCATGAAACTGCCAACCCATGGGGCAGAGCTGCCCCCTGCCAGGGGATTGCTGGTGCCATGCACTGCCCCTGGCATGGCCTTGGTGGGGGACATTGCTCTCATCTTTATCCTCCAGGATATATACTCTTTCTCATTACCAAAAAACAGGCTTTGAAATTAAAGTATGCCTTTTGATGGGATTTATTGGAATATTAGAGGTAGTGTAAGAGATATAACATAGAGAATGATTTTTAACCACCACATGGGCCCAGACTTGTCAGTGACCAGATCTAGCTAATGTCCAGGTCAGGTCATGCTTGGCCTCCTTCCACATGGCCAAGGGAAGCTCATCCCTGCCCCAAAATGGTTTCTTCCCAGAATGAGTAACAGTGGAAACATCCATTCCCTCCACTCACCCCCTCAGTATTTGTTGAATGTCTGTTATGTTCCAGGCACTGTAGTAGGCACAGAAGATATAGTGGGGACCAGAACAGCCATGGCCCAGTCCTCAAGGAATTTAAAGTCTGAAACTGAAACAAATAAACAAAACCTGAACTAATAATTGCATAATCAAACGTTATTAGTTGTAAAATATCGTAAGTGCTATAAAGCAAAAATTGTGGGGTACCAGGAAAAAGTCTAATAGAGGAAGACAATTCAGATTAGGAAGGTCAAGTAAGACTACTCAAGTGACTAGCAAGTGGCATTTAACTTAGTACTGAAGCCTGAATAAGAATTTGCTCCATGAAGAGCTGGTCAAATAGTGTTCCCAGGCAGCAGTGATTGCTGTTATGAAGTGCCTATTGGAGAAAGGGGCTTGGGAAGACCAGTGTGGCTGAGGGCAAGAGAGTGGGGGCACAGTGATGTGCGATGAGGCTGCACAGGGAGGCAAGAGCCATCCACATAGGCACTGGAAGGTCATGACAAGGATTTGGGATATAATCCTAGGTATAATGGGTTGCTCTTGAAGGGCTTTGAGCCAGAGAGTAAATGCCATGGTTTGATCTGTACTTTAAGGACATTCTTGCAGCCTTATGGAGAAAGAATGGAAAAGGAGGCAAGAGGCCAGTCAAAAGATAGCAGGTGATTAACCCAGTGACTAAGCAAGAGATGATGGCGGCTGGGACAATGGTTTTGGCCAAAGAGATAGAGAAGTAGTCCATTTCGAGATATATTTGAAGTAGAACTAACAGAATGTGGTGATGGTGAGAGGAAAGAAAGTCAAGGTAGTGGATCAAGGAGGGCTTCCAGTTTCTGACTTGGGGAGCTGGGTGTGTGGTCTGATACATGGGTATTGAAAAGACAATAGTCAGTTTCTGAAGTCTGAGTTACTTGGTATTAAATATTCCACCTATGAAGCATCAGCAGCCCGGGGACAGGCACAGGCTGTTTTCAGTTTGTCTTTTAAAATCTCCAGCAGTCTGGCGATCCACCCTTACCCATGGTCTCCCTATCATATCAGTTTTAACAAAAGATACTATTTTCTTTAGAATTCCCCCTCCAAGCAATGCCAGGATAAACATGAGAGAAAAAGAGAGTATTTATCATACTGATTAAGAGCAGGGCCTCTGGGATTAAATCCCACCTGTGCCTTAGGTAAGATGGGCCTTGGGTAAGTTCTGTAACCTCTCTGTGACTCAGTTTTCTTATCTATGAAATGGCAGTAACAATAGTACTACCTCAAAGAGCTGTCATAA
Source organism: Theropithecus gelada (assembly GCF_003255815.1). Classification (NCBI taxonomy): domain Eukaryota; kingdom Metazoa; phylum Chordata; class Mammalia; order Primates; family Cercopithecidae; genus Theropithecus; species Theropithecus gelada. The sequence continues at coordinate 89,687,510 of NC_037681.1, forward strand.
GGCTTAAGTGGATTGATTGTATTTCATGTATTTAGACAGAGTCTGGCACCATAAGTTCTCAGAGCCGTAAGTTCCCAGACAGTGTTAGGAATTGCCATTGCCTTTCACTGATGCAAGGTTCCCACTTCTCTAGCATTGTTCCATGCTACAGGCTGCTTTGCAGAGGAGAAAGCCTTTTTTGAGTCAGATAGATTTGACTTCAAGTCTCCACTCTCCTACTTAACCTCTCTGAGCCCAAGTTTTCTTACCTGTAATGTGAGGACAGTAATACCCACTTTCAGTGGTTATTATGAGGATGAAATCAGAAATCTTTGGTCACTACCTTGTATGTAGCAGATGTTCAATAAATGTCAGATTTTTTCCTATTCAAAAGGAGTTTCTCTTCCTAATTTAAATAGAGCATCTCCACCCTTACTACTAAAAAGACCCCAGTAGGAAGAAGGCAAAATTTTAAACCCTTCATAGCGTTACAGTTTATGAATAAGGTATGTGAGTCAGAAATTATACTTTATTGCCCTTTTTGGCACAATGTGGAGCTATTTAAAAGACAGGAACATGAAAATAGACTTCTTACATCCCAGAGAGAATGGTCCACAAAGATTCCATTTGGCCCCCAAGTCATTTAGATTTCCCACTGCCAGTTGGACTCTTTCCCAATGCCATATCCCACTTCCTCTTCCTGCCCGCACTGTCACCTTGAACAATCAAAGTAAGAAAACACAGCCACCGGCGCACAGAAAACACTCTCGGCTGTCCTGGAAAGCGGAGATTCCTTGGGCTTTTATTTTCCGTTGCCTTTGGCACACCCGTGCAGTGGCAGTTTGCTGTGGATGCCACCCTCTCCCACCTGCGTCCTTGCGGTGGCCTTTCCCTGGGTTCTCGGTTCTCACCTCTTTCTGGCTCACATGAGCCATTTGCATTGTTGCCTGAGTTGCTGTGTGTCCCATCAGGAGCAGCATTTAAAGACTCATTTCCAGTGTAGAAGGAAAACACTGTCTGTGTTAAGGGAAAGGAAAGTGTTTACAAGCAGATGGAGATTCCTGCAGAAGAGTCTTTCCCTTACTCCTTGAAATCTCACTCATCCTGTGCTATGGCTGACCCTGAATGGATAATATAAAGGCCTTCCCTTTGATAGGCTTTTGGGGAATTACTGGGACTATACAGCAGTATCCACAGAGGTAAGAAGAAGACCAGTACATATGACTACAACAGCAAAGTAAAAAACGCTCAAATAAGACTAACAGAGTGTCTTTGGATTTCAGAGAACAAATCCGTCAAGGCCTAGAAGAACTCCAGAAAGTTCTGCCAGGAGGAGACACTTACATGCATGAAGGATTTGAAAGGGTAATTTTAAAACAACTTTAAATCCAAATATAAAGCGTGATATTGAAATATCAACATGGGGAGACTGATGAGATAAGGCACATATATTAAGAGGGCTGAATAGCACCCAATAGCAAGAGAGTACATTTTCTTCCCATAAGCTTGTACACTGATAACTCTAGCCAAAAGAACTAAACATATGGATTCCCTTCCTCCTTCCCTGACCCTGATGAATGGTTTGTTAGTTAATGGTTGGCTAGCAGTCACAAATTCACACCACACACAAGTCCGGCCATTCCAAAAATGTCCTTTGTTGGATGTCAGCTTCAGTGATTGAGGCAGAATTTCAGGGACTTCAGCTTTAAGGGAAACAAGTACTAGGCCATAAGGAATAAGACATCGATCCATGTTGACAACTATAGCTGTCTGTCAGTTAACAAGGATTTCAACAAAATGCCTTGTTAGGCAATTTTGTCATTGTGACATCACCGTGTGCACTTACACAAACCTAGATAGTATAGCCTATTATACACCTAGGCCATATGGTATAGCCTATTGCCCCTATGCTACAAACCTATACAGCCTGTTACTCTACTATACATTGTAGGCAATTGTAACACTAATGATATTTGTTTCTAAACATAGAAATGGTAATGCATTGAACTACAGTGTTACCACAGCTAAGATATCACTAGGTGATTGGAATTTTTCAGTTCCGTTATAACCTGTTATAACCTTCGGGGACCACTGTCATATTTGTAGTCTGTCCTTGATTAAAACATTGCTATGCAGCACATGACTGTATACTACTTAAATGAGAGGTAACTTTACACAGATATCAGCCACTGATAATTGAGCAAAGCCTGGGTGAATTACATAAGAAATCAAGACTGAATTGGCTGCATATTCAATAACAGAGCCCATTATCCACTATGGTTTTTGGAGTGGCAAACAGTGGTTATAAGCCTAATGGCTCTTTCATATGTTTTTCAGGCCAGTGAGCAGATTTATTATGAAAACAGACAAGGTAAGACTATAGTATGAACTACCATTATGAATTATTTAACTTTTTCCGTGTTTGTTGCTGAAAAAGTGCTTCAGTCATTTCATGTTTCAAAAGACATGTATGATATTATCTGTAATTCTTAGATACACATTTCATCACAAACAAGGAATGCATAGAAAAGTGGCATGTATTGGGTCAAATTCCACTGTCCTGTTGATGCCACAAAAAGTTATATAAAAGTAATTAAGATCCCATTATGGCCACAGTCTAATTCCCATTAACAGTTTTGCATGTTGAATTCATTAAATTAGTAAATACCTGCATAAGTTAGTAAAGTCTTGGATTTTTATGTAAAATTTGATTTTCTTGTCCTTCTCTGAGCTCCAAGCCTCTTCCTTACCGTGACTGGACATAACATTAAGATCAAGGTACCAGTTTGATACCGCATGAACAGAAAACCAAACACCACATGTTCTCACTCATAGATGGGAACTGAACAATGAGAACACTTGGACACAGGAAGGGGAACATCACACACCGGGACCTATTGTGGGGACGGGGGAGGGGGAAGGGATAGCATTAGGAAATATACCTAATGTAAATGAGGAGTTAATGGGTACAGCACACCAACATGGCACATATATATATATGTAACAAACCTGCACGTTGTGCACATGTGCCCTAGAACTTAAAGTATAATTTAAAAAAAAAAGAAAAAAGAAAAGTAAAGAAGCATGTTAAGTCCTGCAGCAGAGCCCATGGATCAGCAAGAATTGTTCACCATACAGGGACTTCCTGCAGGTAATAGAATATTCCTACTGGAGTGATATTTGCCATATACGCTTGTGGTCCTGAGTTAGAATGTCTAACTTGAGTACTAATTGAGCAGAAATGTCAACCCTCTTGGAATAGAGTAACATCTGGGTCTTGCTAAATCCTGTTAAACTAATTATTGTGTAGGAAAAAAAAGATACCAGTTTGATTTAAACTTTCCTATATTTAAATGAAAAAAACTGCATAAAATATACTTAGTAGAGTGCCTAGCACATAGAAATTTTTATTATTATTTTAGCTATTATTACTACAGTGTCTTTCGTGAGTAGCATTTCTGTATCTCAGTCAAATCTCTTAAAAAAGAGATTCAATATTACACTAGAGATTTTCCTCCCAGGCCTGTAGAAGTGTCCATTTCTTGTTGCATCCTAAACTGCAACCAACAGAACAGACTCAATATCAATACCAAATCTTGCTAATGTAAATCAACCATGAACATTGATATGAGAAGCCTAAAAATCACTGAAAGAATTTTAGTAGGTTTTGCCAACTGCTATAATTCTTCCAGTCAACTTGGAAATCAGGATGACTATTACTTTCACCAAACTGTCTTCAAGGGGTGGTGTATGTGGTCCATTACAGCAGGTGAGAAGGACTCCTGAACAGCCCAGGTGGGAGTTTGCTCACAGCTTGGGCAACAGTTATGTGTCTGCTAACAGAAAATAATCACACTTGATTCACCGGGGCTACTCCCAAATGTTGGTTTAGTGACCATTTCACCAGGTTTGGCCATTCTTTGAGATGAGGCTGAGAAATGCAAAAGCAAAACCTATTGCCCCTAAAGTCTGTCCCCATGGAGGGTCCTTCTTCATGCTGGAGTTGCTTCCAGGCCCAAAAGAAAAGTTGGCGATCCTCATAATATTGACTTTGGGTGGTTGAACTCATAAGAGGTCGAATCCTGGGACTGAGAGGGTGTTTCCCTGGGTGGGGCAGGGTGGACTGAGCCGGTCTGTATTGTGTTAAACAGGATACAGGACAGCCAGCGTCATCATTGCCTTGACTGATGGAGAACTCCATGAAGATCTCTTTTTCTATTCAGAGAGGGAGGTAAGCAACGGCCTAAACATATCCGTGGAACAGGGCTTCTCCTTTCTAAAATGGGCCGCACTCTCTCTACTCAGGTAATAGGGTTTCTTTGCAAATCCCCTGAATTAAATAGTTTCATATGTAGAAATAATAATAATAATTTGTGTTCTACAAGTGAATTTTCATGTCTTACACATGGTAAATATTTTCCCCTTTCAAAATTTTTGCATATTACTCTGTTTTGAAGGATTCAAAATATCTACCCTGCCTTTATTGATGGCATTATATTGCTGTAACAGTTTTTAAGTACTGTACATCACTTATAAATAAATAAACATTGATAGAATTTTTCCTTATATTTTCTACTAAAACAGGAGGAAGGGAAAGAATTACTTGAAATATGTAAGAGCCAATCTTGTCAGACTGTATTAATCATTGAGATTTTCACTCTAAGAACTGAAGTTAAACAGCAGTTGGTAGCAAAGTTAAATTGTCATCTCTCTTTTAATAGTTCCTTTTTTTCCTTTTCTTTGTGTTCTCAAAAGTTATTCCTTAAGGCAAGTGGAAAAATTCTCTCAATGAAGATTTTACCTTGTGTAAATAGAAAAAGAAGTTTGCTGATGAATTGAATACTGATGTTTATACTTAAGAAATTCTTTCAAGTTTCACATTTGAGCTATATGCATAATTAGTATAAAAGGAAGCAAGTTAACCATAGAAATGTATTGAAACCATAGCCTTATTAGTGACAAAGGGTCATTCAGGCCCAAGGTAGAAAGAAACAGCATCCTAGAGATGCAGGCTCTAGAAGAGGAGTTAATGATAGCATCACACTTTCCTCAAGCTCTTAACAACTATTTACTTTAAATTCAGCTCTTTCTGCAAACACGAATTATATATTCATTCATTTATTCAGCGTTAACTGAGAGCTTGGCAAATACTTGACCATTTGCTAGAAACTAGAGGCACAGAGGTGAGTGAGACACAGCTGCTGCCCTCATGAGTCTTACCATGAAATAATGGTCAGCCTTTGGAGGCCACCACTGGCAGAGGACTTAGGGAAATTATGTAGGTAAACTCTCCTCCCACTAGTACAAAAAGTAACTCTAACGAGGAAATACAAAAGGTTAATAGGACAGACATTCCCTGAGCATTCGGAAAATAATGCATCTCTGTATTTGAAAGTAGAAACTCACTATGTGATGGGAAGGCAAGATGGCTTGTTTGGGTGCCAAATAACAGTCAAATAAAGTAAAAACCCTAATAAGGAAAGAAATGAAACTAAAATAAATGATGGGGTGTCAGAGGCTTAAGATAGGGGTTAGTGGGAAGGAATTTTAGGTATGGCACATACAAACTTGGGAAAATATTCAGAGTGCCAATAGAAGGAGACCTTCTGAAAAAGAAAGATAAAGCACAAGATATAAAGAAATTGAACTTTTCCCTTCTTGACAATTCTATATAAAGTCCAACTGGAGGAGAAGAATCACAGAGTTGTTGCAAATAAGGTTGGGGCTACAATGAGTCTAAAAGTTTATTTTATCCCAAAAAAGCAGGTAAATTTCTAACATGAAGGAAAAAAAGACATATGTTTTTGTCCTTTCTAGAATTCAGTGTTAAACAAAAGTGGATTTGAGTACTAAGAAAGGGAAAAAATAACACAATCAAAATAAATATGCATATATTGAGCACTCACTGTATGTTTGCTATCAGTTGTTAAGCACCCACTGTATGTGCCAAGGATTTCCAATTTTTTTTCCATTCTGAAACACAGGAGAATCTGGAAATCAGATTATCAGAGGCTTTAATAAATCCAATATTGAAATTGAGCCAAAATCTGGGTATTATTCATTATGTTGCCATCCCAGTGCTTAATTGTAGAGATCATGGATTTAGCTATTCAAATATGGACCACAATTTCCATTAAACCACCTTATTCTGTAGGAATGAAAAAGGCTTTATTCACAAAATGTGCTGACATTCGTGAGTATCTATGTGGTTCTAGCCTTGTGTGAGGAGCTCTGTAAACGTTCTCATTTAATCCCCAAAACACTATACAGAGCAAAGCCAGGGGTCAAACTCAACTATTTCAAGTTCCAAAGGCCCCATTCTTTTATGATATCGTGCCCCCATTACAAAGAAACGTATGTCAGTAAAAATCCATCGAAGGAATAGAAAAGGTAATCATTTCCCCAGAATATTTAACTTAGCCTGCAGTTTTCCCTTCCTCCCCTCATCTTTCAAAGCCCTTCATCAAGACTCTACTCTAGTGGGTCTTTTCAGGTCCACCATGTGTTATGTTAGAATGTGATGTCCACTGAAGTCTGAGCTTCTTGGGGAAAGGGATTGCCTTCTCCAATATGGCACCTAGCACATGGTAGGTGCTCATTAAATACCTCATCATTGAAGTTAGTCAGGTAGCTCCAAGATGAGTTCATTTGTCACTGCTTCTCTTTCTAATGTCCTTTCTTTCCTTTTCCCAGGCTAATAGGTCTCGAGATCTTGGTGCAATTGTTTACTGTGTTGGTGTGAAAGATTTCAATGAGACACAGGTATGGTCATGGGTTTCCTCAGGTTTGGAGCATACTGAGCTTGTGAATGATGAAGAATGTGTTCAGTGCAGAGGGCAGATCAATGGAATAAATGCCCCTGAAATAGGTTATTTTTCTAGAAATGCTAAACAGGAAGGAATTACTGGTTGTATAAGGAAAATGAACTAATTTGCTGATGCTCTTGAGGTCTTCAACAGAGACCATCAAGGCAGCATCTTTCTTGGCAAACATTAAATTGCCAGAATGTCAAAAGATATCTGAATTAACTTGGAAAACTTGTTTTTTTTTTCTCTGTTTGTGTTTTGAGACAGGGTCTCACTCTGTCACCCAGCCTGGGGTACAATGAGCTGTCTCAGCCCACTACAGCCTCTGCCTCCCAGGCTTCAGTGATGCTCCTGCCTCAGTCTCCTGATTAGCTGGGTCTACCAGTGCACATCCTGAGTAGCTGGGACTACAGACGCACACCACAACACTTGGCTATTTTTTTAAATTTTTTGTGGAGGTAAAGCCTCACTGTATTGCTTAGGCTGGTCTCTAACTCCTGGGCTCAAGTGATCCTCCCAATGTGGCCTCCTAAAGTGTTGAGGTTATAGGCATGAGCCACCACACTTGGCCAAATTTAATTTGACAAGTATGATTTTCTTATTCAAATAACAAATGTTCCCTTTCACCCGTGAAAAATGCAATGCATTTTCAACACAAAAATATGGAAATAATTGGACAAGTGGGCAAAAAAGTATGTATAAGTGCATATAATAAGCAAGTTGTAAAAACCTACTAACAATCTACATGTTCCTCATGTAGTTCATAGTTTCTTTTTGTTTTAATGGCGTAGGAAAATGCTCGTAATATATCATTAAGTGAATAAAACAGGATTACAAAGCAGTGAGAATAGTATGTGCCCACTTCTAAAATAAACATTTGTATGTTCGCATAGAAGAAGTATGAATGGTATCTATCAAATGGCTAATAAAGATAGATAGATGATAGATGAACAGACAGAAGGATTATGAGTAACCTTTGTTTTCTTTTTGTTTTAACTCTGCTGGATTTTCCTAAGTTTTTACAATGAGTAAGTATTACTTTTGCAATCAGTAAAAACAATAAAACATATTTTTTTAGAAGCCATACACACCAGCTGACACTGACTCTGTGGCAGTCACAGAACCACACAGAGATCTGGGGGCAGACAAGCCCTACATCAGCTTCTCCTGGCCCTCAGTTTCCTGCTCCATAAAGCAGGAGCAACCGAACCAACTGCAAGGGCCCTTTCCTTAAGGGCAGTTTGGGTGAAAGGTGAAGGTGGCCTCACCCAACACCAAAGCTTGAATTTAAAGTTGCTCTGAAAGGGAACTTGAATCTGCTCGATTCAGATAAAGTTGCCAACAGGAATTTGGGTGAATGGGAGAAAAATGAGCCCATGGCCTGGGCCCAGATTTATAAACATATCAACCCAGGCCAAGCATTCATCAAGCTGGGCACTCTTACCTCTGCTCCCAAGGAGAAAAGTATTAAAACAAATGTAAAAGCTGGAGCCAACCCTGGGCCTGCTCCAGAGAGGCCACTGGTGAGCTTGTTATTACTGATGGCTTTTCAGGGCAGCCCCTGAGCCCAGTGAAGGCCTCATATTCCCCTGGGTTCTGAATATAACTAGAGCCTCTTAGCCCCAACGGCTTTCCTAAATTTTCCACATCCAAGCCTAACAGTCTCCCCATGTGTTTGTGTATTTGCTGTGTTCTCAGCTGGCCCGGATTGCGGACAGTAAGGATCATGTGTTTCCTGTGAATGACGGCTTTCAGGCTCTGCAAGGCATCATCCACTCAGTAAGTAGAGCTCTTGCTCTGAGACTGGACATTCAGGCACCTTCTGTCTCCAATCTGCTATTAATACCCGAATTCCATCTCTCCAAGCCTGGTGTTTTTCTGCTTGAGAGAACATCATTTCTTCCTGTATCTTTGTGTCTGCCACGTCCCATCTCTCCCTTCTGCCTTTCACACATGTCTTTTCTCAATTGTACCCTACAATGGAAAATTAACAATTGAAAGGGGCACTGCTCTGGCAGTGAGCCAAGCTTCAGGAGGCCCTCTCCGTTCTAACTGGGCAGACTGTGGCTGGTGGTTTACGCTTGACCACCTCAGCTTTCCCACTGTGACTGAACGCAAGCTGCCTTCAGAGCACTTGTAGGCTGGACTTACATCACTTGGCCATTGGATGCACTTTAGACCAGGTTGTCCATTGAAGTCATCTGCAGAGATTTAAAAAGCACTGCTACCTGGGCATCTGATCTGGGGTGCGGCCTGGACCTCAAGAGTTTTTTTTAAATCTCCCCAGGTGATTTTAATGTTGAGACAAGGTTGAGAACCACTGCTTTAGAACTATAATCCCCAAATACATGGGCTCCAGTGCTGTCCAGGGTTTGCACAGTCACCAGTCCTCCTTCACACATAGGTGATTTTCTACACACCTTTTCCTGAATGGTAAACAGGACACTGGCTTCCAGGGCTTCTATTCTCCACCTCCCCCACACAGGCAAGGCCCTTGGTCCAGCTGGAATATTGGCTGCTGCTGTCTTAAAGCCTCAGCCAGCAGGTCAGTATGCGTGCTGCACCCGCAATGATGTTCAGATGCTCTGCAGCCTCCACCTTTTAGGTTTTGTGACCAGGTAGGCATCTGTGATCTTCACTGGAAGCTTACCAGGCTCCAGACTTGGGGTCCAGGATGCAAATTTGGAGCTCAGGGGGTCGCCTTCCTCTTAAGGTGTCGAGGGGGTCTTGATCCAGGGGTTACCGGCCAGGGGCTCAGCATCTGCCAACCCTCCCAGACCAACCCAGGAAACTTCCAGCATGGCTGTGCCTCCGTGCTGCTCTCCCTTCAAGGTTTGCTAGGAGCTCCAGCAGAGTGGAATGCAGAGTGAGTAGTAAGAAGCTTAGAGTCCGGGAACCCAGAGTTTCACTGGCCCACATGCTTAACACTTACAGGTCCTTGGACATTTCTTGTTGGAAACAGGGACTGATGATGGCTTATATCCTTGTTTGAGGATTACAAGGATCACTGGTGAAAATTCCTAATATTTTTCCAGACACATAATAGGCACTCAAAGCATATGAATTATTGCCTCTTCTACTTCCCTTCCCCATCATATGAGGGATATTATGTCAGCTTCCCTTGATCCCCTAAACATTCTTGAATAGGTGTAAAAATCATTTGAGAATTATGTTTTCAATACCTATTCCCAAGAGATTCTATGGCATTGAGTTTCAGGTGGATCCAAGGGATCCATATATTTCAAATCTGCTTTGAAAAAAAAAAAGTGCCCCAGGTATGCTTTTAGAACATTGACATATCTGACCTTAAGCATACAGAATTGTGAAAAATCATCCCACCTTAGGTTGGGAATTTCTATCTTAATTATGTTCCCATGACAGTTGTTTTATTCAAGAAATGCTTGTTTGCAAAGAATATATGCCTACTCAGACTACCTTAACCAGAAAGTGGAAATTATTGATAGCATAGAGAATTATCAGACCCAATTATTGGTCCACAGGTGAAGGACCCCTACTCTAAATCATTTCTGGGGTCACTGTGGCATACGTGACAGTGTAAGCAACAAGAACTACGATAACCATGTAAAACAACAACCCAAGGGATGCAAAACATGATTAATGGCAGGACTGGGGGCCAATCATGGATCCTTAAGAAGCTCAGAGGTGGATTACTCTGGACAGGAGTCCTCATGAGAAGGCGGGGCAGACCTGAATCATTGAAAGACCAGGGAAAGGTGATGGGTAGCACCAAAGGAAAGATATTATGACCTCAGCCTAGAGGCTGGAAGACAGAAAGGCCTATTCAGGGGTCAGTAATAATAACACCTGTCTATCTGGTGGGACAGTTTGGGTAAAGGAGTCAGGAGTAATGGAAAACAAGCCTCGACATTGGGTTTGAAATCAGATTAACACGAGCCTTGAAGGGGTTTTGCCTCTAACCTACAGGCAGTGGGTGTAATTACTGAAACAAGTTAAGAAAATAATCTGATGGCAGTGCTTGTGTACATAGGAGGCATACTGGGGATCCCCAGAGACTGTAGGCCAATTAGGAGGCAATAGTCCTGCCTTAAGATGGCTAGATTCTGAAAAAGGACAACTCTTACCTGTTCAAACGTCCTCATGAGCCGTGTGCCTAACTCCACGTGTTGTTTCCCACACAGATGACGGGACTCTTTTTGTATGAATAAATCAGTGTTGTCCTTGAATACACCAGCCTTAGCAACTCACCCAAGCTCAACATGAGCCCACATGTTTGTATAACTTCCTCCATCCCCAAATGGAAATAACTGCAAAGATCTTTAAGAAATTTTAGCAAAACCATCATTCAAAATAGGAAGAAAACTAATTTGAGACTTCAGTCTCCAAACTTTCAGCTGAATGATAACATTCTTGCGAGCTTTTATCTGTGAGTTATGCTAGTGGTTTTGATCCTTCCAGTACTGGAAACCCATGTTTACGGCAGTTGTTCATTCAGAAACAGGGACAAGTAGAGAGAGCTCATCTTTCTCAAATCAGACAGAAATAATTATGGCCTAAAAGTTGGCTAAATATTTTTTAAGAAGTAGATTCATTTCCCCTTTTGGATACTGAAAAGAAAACTCTCCATTTCCCCCCCCCCCATTTGAAGCTTCTATCCCAGCTTGTTCCCATGGATGTTGTTTTGTGGCTGGTTATTTTCTCATAATAAAATAGGACTGGGCTTAATTATCCAAAATAAGATTGCAGAGCAGCTTCTGATAAGCTCAAATTCTTCACAAAGTTTTCTGCCCGTAATGCCCATATTTTTAAACCTTAAATTAATATGCAGGGGCTAGTATTCATTCATATATCAAATACTCATTGAAAACCTTTTATGGCAGGCTCTGACCATTCAGTAAAACAACTAAAGCAGGTAGAGGTTCTGTCCTGGTAGAGTTTACAATCCAGTGGGAGAGACACATTCAAAACAAGTAAATAAATAAATATGTGGAATTAAAATTGTGATAACTGGAATAAAAGAAATAACATGGCCATGAGATTAAGAGTAAAAGGGTTGACAAAGAACCCAGGTTCCTTTGAAGAGATGAACTGAAGGATGCAATGGAGGCATCCATTGGAAGGGCATGGATAGAATGTTCTTGGCAGAGCATGGCCCAGGACAGTGCATAGGAGAATGAAAGACCAATGCTTAAAGTGAAGAATGGCAGAAGATGAAAAGAAGAAGCAGGTAGAAGCTAAATCGAAGGACAATAGGAAACTATAGCTAGATATAGAGTCTGACAGTAGAGCAATCAGACTTGAAATCAAGACTCAGGAAATCTAGACATCATGACACTCAGAATCAATAGCATTTCGGCCTTTGAGGAAGAAAACCAACTCTGACTTGAACATGTTCTCTCTATCAGCTCCTCTACCAGGCACTTGACCACCACTCTCTGAAGAAGGATTAATTATCCCCATTTTATAGGTGAGGAAACTGAGGTGCAAGAAGGTTGGAGAAACTGCCCCCAGGTCTGCCCTCTCATAATGGTGGAGTGGGGAATTTGAACTCAGCTCTGGTCAGAGATTCTGCTCTATCCATGGCATTTAGCCATGAATGTCTGAGGAAATGGAAAATCACCAGTGGATTACCAGGAGCCAGTTGCCCAGGGCTTGGATTCATCAAATCCCCAGACGCTCTGCTTCCTCAATCTGATACTCATGTTTTGATCTTTTCACTGTTCTTCAATCCTGCCTCCTTCAAGAGGAAGTACTTATGTGTCAAATTTTTTCAAAACGTTCCCGCTTGTTTTCCATTTTAGTTTCTTAACTGAGAGAGATAGGAAAAGGGCAGAAGGAAATTAACAGCTGTAGAGAACTTGCCTTGGAACGAGACATTGTCCCTTTTTCCCATATAATATGATTTCATTTAAAAATCGTAACAATGCTGCAAAGTACATATTCCTATTCTGATTTTACAGATGAAGAAACTGAAGCTCAGATAACCTGCCCAAGACCACACAGCCCTGAGGGGAAAGCAGGGTTAGAACCTGCTTTTTCCTTGACTCTACAGCCCATGATTTTTCCTACCTCTATTCTCTTAGGAAGGTAAAAATAATCAAAACCACCATTCAGTAAGTTCTTACTATGTGCCAGGTACTGTGCAAATCATTTCACGTAATCATCTCCTTGAATCTTCACAGGTGCCATTTGATATAGAAATCATTACCCCATTTATAGAAGTAGATACTAAAATTTCAGAGAGATTCACTAACTTGTCCAAGGCCACACAGCACAGTGAATAGTGATCCCGAATAGACTCAAGTCTTTCTAATGCCCACAATGTGAATGCCCACTGTGCTCTACTGAACAATGCAGGCAGGCCAGGAAGCAGCCCCATTTCAGAGAGGAAGACACTGAGGATCAAAAAGGTGAACTAGCTTGACAGAGGCAAGACCAGAGTCCATGTGGCCTGATCCGAATACACTGTGGATGGGCAGGGGAGCACTTTTCCTTTTACTACCAGGTGGAGAACACCTCCAGAAATCATTACTGCCCAACAGATGAAGTACCATTGTCCTGGGAAGCTGGAGAATTGACACAGGCTGAAAGGAACATCTCCCCATCCACACTTGCACAGGATTCTGAGCACCATGACAGTTTTCCCACTCGCTTCTGCAGAATACGGTGATAAAATTACAAGAAGTCTGGATGGTTGGAAGATTGTAGCCCTTTAAGCCAGTAACACTGTAAAGGAAGAAACTATTCCTGTGCCTTCTCATATTGTGGCTTCTTCAGGGAATTTCCACTGACCGCAAGTGGTGAATTTAGCACCAGCCCTCTAGCAAAAATGTGAAGCAAAGGTCCAGCAAGGCTCCTGGGTCTTTGTTTGCCTTTTCAAAAATGCTTCAGGCAGTGAAACAGGAACCTGCATGAAAGCTGGCTTCAGATAACACTGAAATGGGTCAGCAACTTTGAATCCCAACACTTGGCCTTCTTACCACAATGCCAGCTCCTCCTCCCAGCTATCCCCACTTGATGTGCAATTGAGGGTAGTGCTTGAAACCAAGGACACTGAAAAGGACAGCCCATAGTTGCTGGCACCAAGCCATCTCCATTTAGGAGAATTTCCCTAGGATAAATATTTAAGCCGACACTGGGCTTCCTATTAAGCAGAGTGAGTCAGCACATAGAGCTTTCTGCATGTTTGGTCAACAGTAAACAATAAGCATTGAGCAAACACACTATATTTGCAAGGATTTCTCGCAAGCTGTGGCATGACCATCCTTGCTATCGGGGAAACTGGGAGATCAACGGAACCGAGGAATCAATCTATTCCATGGTATATATAAATTTATTTTATGTATGAAAACCAGATCCTGGCTGATTTGTCCCTTCCACTCATGGGAAGCAATGTAACCCCCTAATCTGGCCCAGACCCTAACAAAGCTGTGATAAAAGGCGAAATCTGTCTTCCAGGCTTGCCTCCCAGCTACTCTTCCAAGACCCCAGCAAGAACTGCAAAGGGTTTTCCTATGATCAAAATTCATGTCACATTCCCAAAGTCCTACAAAGTGCCTGCCTTATTGAACTAGTCCCTTTTCCAGCGCTAGCAGATGGGGAGGCACATTTCAGCAGCAGCAGCTCTTCTCATAAATTAGGCAACCTCCTTCCCTTCCTTCACCCCATCTGAATCTTGTCCAAAGGCACCCTTCAGTCTTCCCATCTCTACAAAAGCCTGCCCTGCTCTCTCCTCCTCCATGAGCTCTCCCTGCCTTGGACTCCAGTAGCACCAATTGTTGAAAGCTCTTACTTGGCATGTGGGATCTGTTCCATGCCGTCCGCCATTCCTCCTGGTCACATGCTAAGTTGTGCAATCCCAAAGACTGCCCTGTGTGTCATATTTCCCATGATATACAGCACTGTGCTTTGCATATTTATTAATTATAAAGCAACCCAGAGTACCATACAGCTTTTGTGACCCAGGGAAGACCTACACTGCACAACAAGAGGGCAGTCTGTGGCTGTTTCTTGTAAAATCCCCTCAGCCCCTCCCCTCCCCTCTCTTCCAAGATTGCATCTGTAAAACATGGCATTCTGGGCACCATTCACATTAGCAGGCTGGGATACAAAACATAAATAGAATCAATTGTAATTTCAGTAGTGGGCAGAAAATCTTTTTTTAAAAAAATCGTTTGCCTCAGCAGTCATTAATTAGACTCAGATTTTGCAGACACTCAGGCCAGGCATTTCTCCTCCACTATTATTTCTATTCAGCTTATTAAAAAGTCCAAATTGAACAAGAATTCCCAGAGCTTGAAGAGGCTACAAAGATTACAGAGGGACATGTTCAGTTAATCCTCAGATCATTCCCATTCTTCCTGCAGCCCCTCCTCCTATATCGAGGAATCTGCTGAAACCCACTGTAAAAGCAACAGCAGAATTTTAGAACGAAATCAGCTCCCAGGAAGGGCCACTCACTTTTCCAGTCTGCTCATCTTATTAAATAAACCACATTTTGGAGTTCCCAGCTCTCTGAGCTTTTCTCCTGCAAACATGAGAGGAAAGTGGTTTAGTGGGGAAACAAATGAATTTCCTCACTTTTAGAACCTTGTTTATCCTACACTCCTTCGGATCAGATTCTCATTGAGTGTGAAACTAACAGAGTAGCATCTATTTGAGTGGGGTGCCCTCCCTCAGACAAAAACTTTGGTGTGTTTTAAGAATAAGCTTTATTGTTTAAGATATACAAACTGCTTCAAAGTGTGTTTTCTTGCATGTAAGAGTGGTATAATGTATTTGGTATAGTGTATTAGTGTACATAAAATCATATATGAATCCCAGAAATATGTGTGTATAATATTCCACATTTGTATTTGTAAAGATTTTTTTTTAGAGATGGGGTCTTGCTATGTTGCCCAGGCTGGTCTGAAACTCCTAGCCCCAAGCAATTCTCTCACCCTCGCCTCCCAAAATGCTGGACTTACAGGAATGAGCCACTGCACCTGGCCATATTCCATTTTTATTTAAAGTCAGACTCTATAGAACTGACAGGGATCTGGGATAACGTCCATGGTTAACAATATGTGTGCCTATTAAAGTGTGGAGCAGAACGTAGTTAGAAAAGGCAACTTTTTAAACATTTTATTAATTAGAGATTAAATCATTTCAAAATTCATGGGGACAACATTGACGATCCTGAAGATGTGTTTGAGCCAGTTGTGTGTCCCAAGCTGCCTGGCTGTCCCCAGGCTTATCTAACATGCTTTCTGCCATCAGCTGTAATAACGCGTGTGGCCCTTCTGTGGGTGGCTGAGCCCCACACTCCAACCACAGGTCTCTATGTTTTTCCCAAGTAAAGGTGTTGAGGCCTTTACAAAGCTGGCCAACCTAATACAGGGGATTATGATATACCTACAACATTATTTTTTTTAAGGTAAGCAATGTTTTAAAAACGAGGTGTTGAAATTGGCCTCTTAGGAAGGCAGCAAGTCCCCAAAGATGGTGGTGCTTAATCAGACAAGGGGAGTATTACAAGATGCAGAATATGGCCTTGTATTCAGAAGACCCTGAGGTTACACTTATAGGGGGAAAGGGAGATTAATACATAATATGCTATAATGCCAGTTTATTAAGATGTGCAGGAAGTGTGTCATTTATTCAATTATTCATCCAATATTTATTTAATGCCTACTATGTGCCAGGCTACTCATCGTGAGTATAATAAGGGGTAAAAACAAACCCAATCCTTCTCCTTGTAGAGTTTATAATCTAAGAAGACAGTGACCAAATAATAAAAAAAAACAAAACTGTAAATTATAAACTAGGATAAGTTATCTAAAGGATGGTAGTTGACATTAAAATGTGCATGGATATAGAGATATTTCATTGGTCAAATCACCAGCACTTAGGTGGCAGAACTCATACTGGATTTGGAGAGTGACAGAGACAGCAAAGTTAAGTTCAATGTTCAGGTTTTTGTCTTAGAGAACTGAACAGATGTAAGTGGTCAGTAGATAGTTAACCATCCTTGGCACCAGCATACTTCAAGCCCCATACATCTTTAAACCAGAATTTACCCTTTACAACAAATAAGACACCAAGGAACATGCTCTGAAAGACTTTCTGAAATATGTGTGAAAGCAAAAGGCACCTATACCGTGAATGGATAAAAGAGGTTGGTCCATTATAAACACACAAAAAAGTCCTCCAACAGGAAATGGCCAAGTAAATAAAGATTGGTTGTTTATTGAAGCAAGAGGCAGAGCAAGTAGAAAAAACTATGCTGTGCCTATGATAAGGGAGGGTTTCCTTATAACTCTGTGCAGATATTCACAGTTCTATAAAGGTTCTTGCGAAAATTCTGCATGAACTTAGAATTCATGAAAAAGGACATTAGATTTTTAGAATTTGAAAAAAATAAACTCTTATATACAACCCAGACTGGCCCACAATGGATTTCACTTTAAATATATCAAACAGCTCCTGTAACTTGGCAAAGTTCTTGTACATCTGCTGCTTCTCTTACCCGTCCTCCCACCCATAATCCAATGAGATGTACAAAAGTAAACTTACCAGAAACAACACATTACAATTATTTAGCTCTTTATGGATTTCAAACATACTTTTCCATCTATTTTCTCTTTGAAATCTGTCCAAACGTTGGCAGAAAAATAGCATTCACCTTGGTTCCGTTTTTGTCAGCAAATATGATTAAGCAGAAGGCCAGTGGTGGGTGATGGGGTTTAAGCACATGTGAACCACAGTCCATGCCCAAAAGTAGCAGCAGTAGCAATAATAATGACAAAGGAATAGTTACCAGCAACTGTTGTTTGCATACATGCCAGACATTCTCTTAGTGCTTTACTGTCAAGGCCGTTTTGACCACTTTTCTTGGTGACTTATTTTCAAAAGGTGCTCATGCTGGCTGGTGACCCAAGGGTTGTTAACTATCTGTGGATCAATCACATCTGTCTAGTTCTGTCTATAAGACAAAAACCTTGTCAGTTTTCCTTGATCTCACGCTCTCCCTCACTGTCCAATCCAATATGAATTTTATTACCTAAATCCGATTGATTTTACCAATAAAATGTCTCTGCATTCATGACTGTTATTTTATTTAACCATCATACAGCCCTTTGAAGTTGGTGTTTTTCTTATCCCATTTTACAGCAGAGGAAACTGAGATTTGGAGGTTTGATAACTTGTCCAAGTCCACATGGCCAGTAAGTGATGGGACTTGGATTTGAATGTAAACCCATTCAGAGTCCAAGTCTATCTTCTCAGTCTCCAGAGCCTAAGTTCTCGATGGTAATAGCTACCATTAGTTGATTACTTATCAGGTTTTAGGCACTGTGCTATGGGCTCTGCCTGTGTGATCTCATTTCATCTTCCCAACACAACAACTTTATGCTAGTACTTCAGGTAGATACTATTGTTATCCCACCTTTATAGAGAGGAAACAGGGACTCAGGTTATGGAACATGTCCAAGGTCACACAGCTCATGAGTGAGTTGACCTCAGCTATTTGATTCCAGATTCCAAGCTATTACTCAGGATACTAAACTGCTTTCCAAAATTGGGGTTCAGAAAAGTTAAGGGATTTATAAAGGAGCATAGGTCAGGTAAATACGGACCAGGGCCAAGACCCAACTCCTCGCGTAGGATTATAGTTGAGGCATGCAGTGATCTTATCCCTCTCTCCTCTGCAGATCAATCATACCCTCACCTCAAAGGCTCTTACCTCTAACATCAGCCCTACCCTGTGTGAGTCTCTTCCACTGCATCTAGTGATTTCCCATCAACGATTCCCCAGTGTTGTGTCTACATCTCTGCCATGGCTACCACTGCCTGGGCCTCCCCACCCCCACACGGTCTCCAGTCCCTGAGCTGATCCGCTGTCTGCTACAGTTCAGACAGGCTGATTACCATACAGTCTTGGCTGCTAAGAACCAAGAGAACCCTTCAAATCCACCAACTGCCATTGTGACTTCCTACCTTTTGAGACCAGACCTTTCAAATGAGTAGGAGCCCCAGTCCCAGACAAATCCTGCCCATCCCCCTCACTGATAAATTTTACTCTATTGGCTGTGTTGCATCCTTCCAGATGTTTTAAGTTAAGATTGGGAAAGCAGTGTTTTTACTGGATTGCTTGGCTGACATTTTTTGGCCCTCCATACACCCCTTAGATTTATCAGCTAATTGCAGACACTTTGAGAGAATAATACAGCATGTGTTTATTATGACAACCCCTGTCAGTGTGCCTTTGTGGTCAAAGACCCACGGATGGTTCCTTTACCAATCCCTGGTTAAGGATCAGAGTTGGTTCAAAAAGGTTGGTTGAAACTCAGATGGGTGAAAATGTCATGTGTGTGTTTGGGGAATGAGGACAGGACTAGTCCAAAACTCTTTTTAGTTCTTGGACTGTTTTGAAGTCTTTAGTTGTGGATGATAAAATGATTTATTAGGAGATGTCAAATGCCTGAGGAATTTTATTTAAAACATCAAAAAACAGCTTCATGTTATTTTAATATCACTGTTTAATAAGTTTCCCCCTCTGGGCTAGCTCTGTTTCTCAAATGTGGGCTGTCTGGAGACTTGTGCCTGAGGACAAGTCAAAGGGAGTGGCTTCCTCCCTCAATCACGGCAACCACTGGCTGAAGTACCCCATCAAACGGGAAGAGCCCAATAGCAGCAAGTTTGGGGGTGGGCGAATGGACAATCTTCACAATTCAGGCAGGGCAGTCTGGGATGAGTCACAGGATGCTAGCAAGCCCCAGTCCTAGGATGGTGCTACATGCACAAGAGACCAAAAAGACTAGATC
Organism: Theropithecus gelada; assembly: GCF_003255815.1. Classification (NCBI taxonomy): domain Eukaryota; kingdom Metazoa; phylum Chordata; class Mammalia; order Primates; family Cercopithecidae; genus Theropithecus; species Theropithecus gelada. The sequence goes on from NC_037681.1 coordinate 89,707,077, forward strand.
AACTGTAAGACACTGGGGAAGCCAGCAGGGAAACACAGGTGCCCAGGATATATCCTTGGGGTCCTTGCTCCCAAGTTAGACTGACAATGAGTGGAAAGCAGGAGCTCAGTGTTTGACCCCAGATGCCCAGAGCAGGTGTATGAGCACCGCTGACTGTAACAGAGATGGGCAAGGGACATGGGAGTCCGGAACATTCCCTTCATGCTACAGTCAGGGCAGAGGGAGGAACTGAGGCTGCACCTGTGTCTGGGGTGGGTGGAGGTGGCTAGGTAGGCCAGAGGCTGAGGAAATGAGGCAGAAGCTGAAGGAACAAATTACTTCCAACTGCAGAGTCAGGAGAATGCTGCAAACAAATAAGGGAATCGAAGTACAAAAATGCCATGAAGTTCTACAGAGTGAAGGAAAAGTAGCCAGAAAATCTGGATTTTAGGATTGTCAAGGAGAAATGTTGTTTTTGGTGACATTCAGGTACATAGAGTTACCTAAAATACATGGTGGGGAGATAACCTATCTCAATAAATGCATATTAATATTTTCTTAAGCATGTTTGTTCATTTTCTTTCGCAATGCTTCTCTATAAGGATGCCCAGATTTCTCTCTGGAATGGGTAAATATGATCTCTTCTGAGAAAGTGATTTGTTTTCATTGCACAGATTGAGAAAGCTCATAAATATTGGCTGTCCTTTTCGTTTGCTACTAGAAAGCCTGGAACTAAGTCCACTGTAGCAAGGAAATAAGCTCCTCACAGCAGATTTTTTCTATGCTATTCTCACTTCTTGCATCATCTTCCCTTTATTTTCCCTTTAGTCAGCCCCACATTGTCATTTATTCTCTTTCATTTGCGTCTTACAATGTATCACTTAAGCTGGAACAAAGAAGCATATGTAAATAAATACAACAATGCAAATAAATGGGCATTTCCCAATGCTAAAAGATGCTGTCTTCTTTCACAGACTTTAAGTTTTATAATCATATCATCAGTTGTTTTAACAAATGCCCTTTTCATGAATAGAGAAAGGTTTCCTTCAGCCCTCTAAACCATCTCAAATTCCAAATTAAGTAAAGATACTGCATTTGGTTGGTAAATTAACTCAATGTCTTATACATGTTTAAAATACTTGATTCAAATTCTAGAATCAATATTCTCAAGGTAGGATTTGTAAATGGTGGAGAGAAACTTAGGCGCTACCGGTGAGAAACCCTGCTCTAGCCAGCAAAAGTCTTCATTACTAACTCCTGTGAAGTCACAGGGCTCCCCCGACTCTCCACTCAACCCTGTAAGACTCATTTGTGGACAAGTGTACATTTCCATGTAACTAAGTCTCAGGAGGTCTTCCTGAAGAGTGAGGCACAAATGCCCCCTTCTAAGCTCACATTTTCCAGAGTTTTCAAGCAAAAAAGGAACTCTCAGTCATCTGACTATGCAGCTCCTGTGGAGAGTTGACCATCTCCATCCTGTCTCTCCAGCTCTATCTAGTATCACTCTTTTTTTTTCTACTTTTCAAGCTGCCTTTGTTCCAGTTCAAGAAGTCTATGTACTTTTTCCTTCTCACCTTTACTCACACCATTCCCTGCCTGGACCCTAACCCTCCCCTAACCCACTCCCTTTCATTTGAGTCCCACCCTCAGCTCCCAGCTCTTCCGTGAAGCCTTTCCTAGCATAACTGCCCCAGCATCTCCTCCATAAACTCTGCAGTTCCTACCGTCTACTCTTGCACCCTTTCACCTACAATATGAGTGGCCACTGGCATTTATCATTTCCAGTGTTAAGTCCCATTTCCACAACCCTATGTTAAACCTCTGCAAAAACTAGGACTGGTGTAGCATAGGCTCAGTAAATACCTGTCAAAAGAGCAAATGAATGAATAATTCTTAGGGTTTTTAGGACACCCAACAGCATCTAGCACAATCTGGCTTAATAAATGTTTGGCATTGGTACTAGTCAAGATGTTAGACTCCTCCCACCCCCATCCCCACTGCAACCAAATGTCCTTGAACCTTCCTATCTCTATCTCAGTAGCTAAAAGCAAAACCCTAATTCTATCTTTGAACAAAATAAGCTGTTCATTGACTTTTATTTCCTCTCCTCCTAGATTTTGAAGAAGTCCTGCATCGAAATTCTAGCAGCTGAACCATCCACCATATGTGCAGGAGGTAAATTGAAATGAAATGCTAATTGTTTTCAGACCATTTATGATATTTTGAGTTCCAGTCACATATGTACTTCATTGGTGGTGGGGTGGGAAAGAGGAATAGGAAGGGGGAGGGTGAAAAGAGGAGTTGAAATTGCTAACCAAATTTGCTCCAAGGAAAAAAGGAAAGAAGGAAGCCACATGTCAGTTGTTTGAAAGTTTAAAAAAAAAAATCTGTCCAAATTATCTTCTTTCACTGGGTGTGGCACCTCACGCCTGTAATCCCAGCACTTTGGGAGGCCAAGGCAGGCAGAGCCCTTGAGGTCAGGACTTGAGGTCAGCAGGACTTGAGGTCTGACCTCATGGCAGGCAGAGCACTTGAGGTCAGCACTTGAGGTCAGGAGACCAGCCTGGCCAACATGGTTAAACCCTGTCCCTACTAAAAATACAAAAAATTGACCAGGTGTAGTGGCACTCATCTGTAATCCCAGCTACTCAGGAGGCTGAGGCAGGAATCTCTTGAACCCGGGAGGCAGAGGTTGCAGTGAGCCAAGATCACACCACTGTACTCCAGCCTGGGCAACAGAGCAAGACGCCGTCTCAAAAAAAAAAAAAAAATCTTCTTTCATGGGACCTAATTAGAAGGGAATTGTTAGAAATACTGGATTCTTACACTGAATACTGAGTGACTACCAACACCCTACCTCTGGATAGAAATGGAATCACCTCTCTTTTTCATGAGGCCCTGCAGGTACCGGACAATCATGGTGGTCATAGGCCACACTGGAAATACTGTTATACTTCAGTTTTTAGTTGGATGCTGGCCTTCTCACACAGTTAGTATATTTATCTTAACTGTTTAATCTGCCAGTCCTCACACAATGGTAGTGGATGGCTCTGGTTGTCCCCGTAGAGAGCCATATAGTTTTGTCATTAATAAGAAAGTCTCTATGCAAAGAATCAGCCTTCTTCGAGTGACAAGTTTTTCTCTAAATGATCAAAATCAGGGTCATGCTCTTGTTTCATATTTAACAGACTGCTTAAAACTTCAACCATGTTGGCGCTTCTCATATAATTCTTGACAGGTTCCCCATCACTCTTCTTTCATTCATTCGAAAAGTATTCTTAAGTGCCTGCTGCATGCCAGGCACTGTGCAAGGTGCTGGAGATACGGGAAGGAAAACCTCTGTGTGAGTTCCTGTCCCCCAGAAACTTGCATCTTTCACCATTGAGAGTTTATTGTTGATATCACCTTTTCAGCCTCCCAAAATACAATGCCAGTTATTAATTTACCAACAGACTATATGTCTTACAACCTGATAAGGTAGGAGGCATTAAAGGAAGAACTTTCAGGCCTCTTCAAACACTACACACGTCAATGTTTATGGCATATTTTACTGGTATAAATGAGGGAACTCCTTAAGGATTTTATTCCAGCTTCTGGGCTATATTTTAGAATAATTGAAAGACTTTCAGGGAGTTAGATGCACTAAAAAATTGGTGCCAGCAGCAAAACATCAAGTATATATGTAAAGATATAAAGTTGTTATCAATACTTAGTAGCTAGTTATATACATACATAAATATACAGCATGCATACATAAATACGTATGTACATACATAAATGCATACATACATAAAGTTGTTAGCAAAATACTTGGTGACTGACTATTCAGAAATATGTACTAATTTCCCAAAGAAAGGCAATCCCAAAAGATTACCCACTGACCTTTAGATAAATTGCTACCTGACCACACAGATGGCAGGGGTTAATGTGATTGCCCCAGAGGTAGATCGGTGAGAATCTCTTTAAGAATTCAGAAATCTTACCTAGGCAAATTTGACAAAAACATATGACCACATGAATGCAGCGCCAGGGCTTCGTAAGGGGCCTGTGCAGTGAGGAGCCTCAGTTAGGCTTCATGAGCCTCAACGTAAATTCACCTCTGGGTTCTGTGTGCTTCAGGTAGAGGAATTGAGTAGGATATTTGATTAATTAAATCTCATGCTGTGTGTGGGGGTTGTTTTATAAACATACATTTTATGGTTCTGTAATTTTAAAACAATTAGAAAATAAGGGAGTTCCTTAACTGTGCAATTATTGCATTCATGAAGAAAACCCAGACTTTGAGTTTAGCAATCTAATTGGATGTGTTGTGCAACCTTGGAATGAATCAGAAAGTCTAAAGACAATGAACACAGTTTCTGTTAATTCACTAGTATAATGAATTCCCTCCCTGTAGGCTCCTTAAAGATAGAGAAGGAACCTTATTTCTCTCTACTTCTCACTGCCTAGCAGAGTACCCGGCACTTACTAGGTGGCCGATAAATGTTGACTAAATGTCTTGATTCATGTATTCATTAAAAAAAAAATGCCACTGATATTTGCCTATTTGGCCCTTATTAACTCCTTTCACCAACCATAAGAAGTTAACATACCTTTGAACTGCAACTAAAATGAAGCAAAATCTAAAATTAATAGACAAAGGTAGAGTAAGACCAAAGTAAAAGGAAAAATCTCCACCACTTAGACAATGGAAAATTGCCTTTGTAAGTAATTTTAACCTCAAAAACTAAACAATATCCCTTATATACCATTAAGGTGTTCAAGACAATAAAAACACCACCTAAACTAAACAAAAATGACATAGAAATACCAGGGTCCGATCATATCATATCAGCATCTGATCATATCAAATTCATAGATTTCAAAGTTTCTCATCAAGTGAAATAGAAAAATAAATGAATTAAGAATTAAAAGATAATATTGGAAAAGCTAAGGAAAATACAAGAAACAAATACACAATCCACTAATAAATTTAAACAAAGCAATTCAACAGATAAATTATTCCAAGTGTTGTTTATTTGGTAGAACCAATCAAATAGACAAATCTGGTAAATCCAATCTAAGAAATCTTTCTTTAGATTTTCTTAAAATCTCTGGCTTATGTGCAATATTACTTATTTTATAAACAATAGTTATCTATATCAGAATAAACTATCCAATCATATTATCTTTATTTCTTATAAAGAAAAAATTAAAACAAGACACAATGATGAAAGCTAGAACTAGGTCTTGAAAAAGGCAAGCTCCCATCTCTCAAATTCGAGCCATAAGGGTTTAAACATGCTGATTACAGAATAACATTTCTAAGAAGAGAATGAAACTCCCAAAAGATATCCTTACATCAACATTTCTTCCACAGATTTCCTTGAAGATTTCTTGTTGACTATTCTCTGGAGTAAACATAGCTTTCAGGAGGCCTGGGAGCCCATGTCATTGTCCAGATGCCTGTCAGAGCGAGGCATAGCCCCTCTGTGACTTTATTAAGCTAGTTCGAAGATACAGGTATTTATATGAAAGTGCTTTGAAAAGTATAAATTGTTATGCAAAACAAGATGGCTTGTTATCAGCATCATCTTATTAAGGATTAAAGGCCAGCGTTAGAATCATGATGTTGATAACGTCATACCTAGATGAGAAAAGCATTCCTGTATATTTCTCCACTGAAAGAAAATTGGGGAAGAGTATCTGCAAAATGATTAATTAACTCACATGTATTGGGGGAGAGAGTAAAAAGGAAATAACTGATTGTTCACATTTCTAATGTATAATGGTGGGACCAATCCCTAGACAGATCTATGAAGAAGGTAAAATTTGCTTACATCAAAAACCTTTCCTCTTAGCCTCCTCCCCTCACTCTCTGTGAATTCCTTCTTTTCCTTGGCCCCTAGAACAGCTCCTGCTGTGGAGCCCTACCCAGGTCTGTCCTGCTCAAGACACTCTATGCTGATGATTGCATTCCCCTAAGACAGTGATCTCAGCTGGCTCTCAACCCCAGCCCATCACCAGCAATGGTTCTGACAGCAAACTGAGCTCTGGGCGAGGCAGCGAGATAATGACAACGAAGCCAAAATCCAGCACCGGCCTTTATATACTGGGCTGCACCTAACAAGGTGTAATTTAATGGGATGAATATAAAATGTTGAACTCGGGTTCAAATATCCAGTTTCACATACAGGCAGGTTTAGGGAATCCTGACTTGGTAACAATTAACGGTAGACAGGAGAAAAGACAAGAATGATCACAGTTGTCTTGCTCCCCAACAAGAATGCCTCTGACTAAGAAAAGCTGACACAATCTTAGGGTGCATCAATAACCATCCAGTGTCCAGGTCAGGAGAACTAACAGTCCTATTCCATGTTCAGACCATGGTTTCAAGTCCCACATTTTAAGAATGGCATTGACAAAGGCATGCCCATAGGCGTAGAGGTAATGGATCTGGAAATCACATTATAATTCATTCACGGATTCATTCTTTCATTTCCTTCTTTCTTTGCTTTTTTCTTTCTTCTTTCCCTCTTTTTCTTCCTGTTTGCCTTTCTCCCTCCTTTCTTTTCATCGATTCTTAGTGTCTTTTATGCACCAACCCACGTGAAAATATATGAACACAAAAATGTATAAGACTTAGTCCCAAATCCACCCACACCCCTATGAAACTCACAGTTCACTCTGGGAGATCGTCATATGTTCAAATAAATTACAAAACCATGCAGTAAGCACTGTAGCAGAGGTCTGCTTACAGAGTAGTGAGAGCACTAATGAGATGCCTGTGCAATGAGGAAAAACTGAAGTCATCACAGAGACTAAGGCCAGGAATTGCGATACTCACAAGAGCATCTTTAGATATTTGGAGGATTCCCATGCAGAAAGAAATTATTAGGCGTATTATGTATATCTCCAGGAGACCACCATGGAGGGGTTGGGGAGGAATTCAGTGAGGCAGAGTTTGGCTTACCACATGCAACTTGTACAACTAAAGCTTTCCAACAATGGAGTGGACGGTCTGAGCTCTCCCCCGATGTGAGCAGTAGCAGAAGGGCCATCTGTAAGCAGATGCTATCTGGAGAAAACCTCCTCTGAGTCTCCTTTACAGCTTCAGATTTCTAAAAGATTTAAATCAGTTTCCACTAAGGTATTAATGGCTGATTATTTCTCAGTAACTGAGCAAACCAGTATTCCTGGAACTGTTTTGCATTTTTAACTGGAACTCTTAATGGGGAGAGGGAGTGGAGAGAATATCTAATCTGCTGCCATCAAAAAGAATTCGGGCCGGGCCCAGTGGCTCACGCCTGTAATCCAGCACTTTTGAGGCCAAAGCGGGCGGATCTCGAGGTCGGGACATCAAGACCATCCTGGCTAACACGGTGAAACCCCGTCTCCACTAAAAATACAAAAAATTAGCTGGACATGGTGGCGAGCTCCTGTAGTCCCAGCTACTCGGGAGCCTGAGGCAGGAGAATGGTGTGAACCCGGGAGGCGGAGCTTGCAGTGAGCCGAGATCGCGCCACTGCACTCCAGCCTGGGCGATAGAGCAAGACTCCGTCTCAAAAAAAGAAAAAAAAGAAAGAAAGAAATCAAAAAGAATTTCAATCACTGCATTGCTGAACATATATAAGGAGAGAGAACCTTCCCAGAACTCCTCCACTCTCAGAGGTTATAAACTGGCAGCCTACAAGTCCTATCTGATCTGCATATATATTCTTCTTCATACTGCATTTTTTTACTTAAATTTATTGCTAACATTTAGAAAATCGAATTTCACCTAAAAATACAGATTTTCATCTTGTCTTGAAAAATCAGAACTGACAACACTGAACCTGTATTTATTACAAGTTAATGATTATTGAGGACTGAATCACTTCCTTTAAAAGAAGCATATACACTTTCCAGTTCACGGTACTCCTCACCACTCCCCATTGTCACCCCAGTACCCAGGCCAAGCATGTGGCTGCCATTCAGCATGGTGCTTATGTCACTGTATTTACAGTCCCTGTTCCAAAACATGCAGGAAGTCACCTGCTATGTGGAAACCCTTTGTAGCAACTTTGACATTACTTGTATTTCAGTAATTCTGCTCCCAATATAGACTCTTTTTTAAAGTTTCTAATTAAATATTTTTACAGATTAGCCTCTGTTTAATTAAGAATATGGACCCATTTGGCCCTGCCTAATTTAGCTCCTCTCTGGAAAATGCACTGTGTGCCTGAGCACAATCTTTCTGTGGTCCCATTCAGTTGGCCTCCAACCTCCATAGTTCACAATGTGCTATGGAAGCAAGGATGCCAGGAAGGAACTAATTGGAATCAAGTGTGCAACTTGCCAACTGCTCTACACTTGAAGTTCCTGTACTCCAGAACCGGAAGAAAGTTATAATTAGCTCCTCACACTGTCATTTCAGCAGCAGTTGTATTTCTACTGTGTTTCCCACTGTTTCTGATAAAACTGGGTGAGTTGGCACAAAAAGAAAGACATTTAAGGCGTCATGTTTACCATTTGAAAATTTCAATGTTTAAAACAGACACATTCAAGCAATATCAGATAGTGGTGTATTTCTCTCACTTTTCATTGTTTTTCGAAGCATTCATTTCAAACCTTCGGTCACCTCTTCCAAATGGATTGTGTCATTCTCTGCTCAATCTTTCCTTTCATTTAAAGATATTTCTATGTAGAGGAAGGATTCTCATATACAAATACAAAACAGCACAACACTTTGGAAGAGTTTTGGCAGTTTCTTAAAAAATTAAATATACACCTACCATATGGCCCAGCCATTCCACTCTGAGGTTTTACCTAAGAGAAAAGGAAATCTATGTCCAAACAAAGAAAGACTTGTGCAGAAATATTCATAGCAACTCTATTTTTAATAGCCAAAAACAACTAAAATGTTCATCCACAGGTAGGTGGATAAACAAATTATAGTTTACCTGTATGATGGACTAATTAATACTCAGCAATAAAAAGCAATAAACTATGTATAAATCTCAAAGTAATTGTGGATGTCTCCTAAAATAATTGTGCTGAGTAAAAGAAGCCAGACAAGAAAATTACTTACTGAATGATCCTATTTACATAAAATTCCAGAAAATGCAAACTAATATACAGTTCCAGAGAGCAGACCAGTGGTTGTGTGGGAGTGGAGGTAGGGAGGGCTGGGAGGAGAGATTACAAAGCAACACAGGGAAACTTTTGGGGGTGACAGCTACACTCACTGTCTTGACTGTGGTATTGTCTTATGATTGTATACATACGTCAAAATTTATCAAATCATACACTTTATGTGCAAGTTATTGTATATCAATTATGCCTCACTAAAGTTATTATAAATTAAAAGCTATAACTGAAAAAAGTTCTAGAACAATTCAGGCATCAGAAAGCACCCATTATATGTCAGTCCCTACATTTTATTTTTGATGTTCTATGCCACATTAAGCATCTAAGAGGAGAGCAAATTCAAACTGACTCACAAGATGAAATATCACTGACAATAATTTGGCACAAAAGTCTTGGGTGACCAGAACAAGTGGAGAATATACAGATACCTCATTTTCAGACAGAGTGAATGATATGCAATCTTTATTGAGGTCATCTCAAAGCTATGTGTTCCACATTTCCAAAAAGAAAAAAGGAAACCAAAGAAATAAAAGGAGAGAACAGAATGGAATAAGTCTATCAAACTACTTACTGACCTTATTTTTTCTTTTTTTAAATTGAGCTATATTTTACCTACTATAAAAATCACCCTTTTAAACGGTACAATTCAGGCCAGGAGTGGTGGCTCACACCTGTAATCCCAGCATTTTGGGAGGCTGAGGCGGGTGGATCACTTGAGGTCAGGAGTTTGAAACCAGCCTGGCCAACAGGGTAAAACCCCATGTCTACTAAAAATACAAAAATTAGCCTGGTGTGGTGGCATACACCTATAATTCCAGCTACTCGGGAGGCTGAGGCAGGAGAATAGCTTGAACTTAGGAGGCAGAGGTTGCAGTGAGCCAAGATCATGCCACTGTACTCCAGTCTAGGTGACAGAGTGAGACTGCGTCTAAATAAATAAAGGTAAAATAAAAAGTATAATTCAGTGGTTTTTAATATATCACAAAGTTGTACAACTATGATAACTATCTAATTCCAGAAGAAACCTTATACCCATTAAGCAGTTATTGCCCCATTTCTTCCTCCCTCTGGTCCTGACAGCCACTAATCTACTTTCTGTCTCTGCAGATTTGCGAATCTGGACATATCTTACAAAGGGAGTCATGCAATATGTGGCCTTTTGTATTTAGCTTCTTTTATTTAGCATAATGTTTTCAAGGTTCATCCATGTCATAGCATGTATGAGAATTTGATTTCTTGTGATGGCAGAATAATATTCCATTTTATAGAAATGCCATGCTCATCAGTTGATGAACATTTAGGTTATTTCCATTTTTTGGCTGCTTTTAATAATGCCACTGTGAACGTTAATGTATAAGTTTTTGTGTGGACATAACTTTCAATTATCTTGGGTATATGTCTAGGAGTGGAATTTGGGGGATATAAGGTCACTATGTTTAACTTTGTAGAAGAACTGCCAAACTATTTTTCAAAGCGGCCACAGCATTTTACATTTCCACCAGAAATGTATGTGGGTTATAATTTCTTCACCAGCAGATGCTATTGTCCGACTCTTTTTTTTTCAGCCATCGTAGTGAGTATGAAGTAATATCTCCATATGGTTGTGGTTTGTATTTCCATGTGACTAATGATGTTGAACATCTTTTCATTCATGGACCTTATTAAGCCTCAGAAAACAAACAGGATTAGACCTGGCTGGGACCTGAATAAATGACCACCTTATCCTTCCCCTTTATTCTCTTTCTATGCCAAGATATGTTATTTATTCAATCACTCAGTGAGCTCATCCTGAGACTGACTCAGTCCTGGGTTAAGGCACAGCCCAGCATTCAGAAGAAGTAGAAATGTTGGCCTCTGCCATTAGGAAGCTTTCATTGTAATTGGCAATAACAGTGACAAAAGAATATAGATCTTAAGGGAACCTTAAAGGATATATAACTAAAAAGATTAAATCAAAGACCATTTTCAGGTGGAAAATTCCTCCCTAAAGCCCTGCAATCTTGAGGTACTTCTTATAGGAGCTGTAAGCCAACATACAAGTTGCCTGAAAACACAGCTGTACATATTTTGAAAGGTGGGTTCGGGGCTTTGTAGATTAGTGGAATTAAATCAGTGTCCTGTTTCTAGTGTGTCCTGGTTTTCACTTACTGGCAGATTCATTCAAAAGGGTTTTGTTATATAACATCTATGTGTGAAGAGCTGACATTCTAGTCAGGCTGTCGGGCCAGATGTTTGGGCTCTTCTGGTAACCAAATGTGTGCACTAACACAGAAACCCTATCGGGCAGGATGGAAGCTCGCCTCTGCCTGGGTGCACTCCCCAGAGCATCATTGCCTCCATCTTCTGCCCTCGCTTAGGGGGTTAAATTGTTTGGTTTCCACCATTGCCACATCATGGATTCCTGCTGTCTTTCTTCCTAAACTCCCTGAGGTCGGGCCAAGCAGACATGCAGGCAGCCTCTTTTATAGAGGATTTAGCAACTCAACTGGTAATGTTAGAACATGGTGTTAGAGAATAGAGTTTGGCATGTGGCCTGCATTTCCACAGTCTTCTTTTCCTCTGCTGATCTTTCAGGAAACAAGAGAAGTAGGCACAGCAGTGAGGCAGAAAATATTTGGAATCAGCAAAAACGTCAAACGACAGATGTCTGTATGTCTGGCATTCAAAATGGACACAGAAATAGGTTTCTATAGGCTTAACTGAGCAAATAAGAGAAGACAAGATTCTTCTACAAATGCTTGACACGTACTAAATTGCTTATTGAGCCAACCGAGGAATCTGTCAGGTGCCTGACAGACATCTAAAGAAAACTACTAAGCCCATCTTTCTAAATGTAGCAATTGTGCATTTGCATCAACATGTATATATAAATCCTTCATAGTCATAGGACTTATGCTCCTGAAAAAACCATAGGCCCATCACCTTAACTTTTGGATATGAGTCCCAGTTTTTCTGCTTTACTAATGACATGACTCTGGGCAAGTCATTCAAAATGTCACAATCTCCATTTCCTTATTGTGAAGGTCTCTTCTACTTCTAAAAAGCATTCTTTTCTAACTTGTACTCCTTGTGGCACATGTAGTGCCTCTGCATTCTTTTACTTAAATTTCAGTTTCTTGCTTCACATCCAGGCCTGCTCCACTTTTCTGCAAAATCAGCAAACCTGCCTAAAATTAAAATAAAATAAGCTTTAAAAAAAATCACAACTTCAACTCCTAAATGATTCATCTGTCAGAAGGCAATGAGTCCCCATTTTCGCATGGTGGTTCAGAAGAGAATGGCTGAGTTCTAAAGGCATGGCATTTGGTGCCTAACAGACCTCGATTCCAGTTCTGATTCTGACAGTTACCAGCTGTGGGATCTTGGACAAATTACTTAACTTCACTAAGATCAGTTTTCTCATCTGTACCTCCCCAGGCTGTGGTGAGGTTTAAATGACTCAGACATGTACAATATTTCACAGAGGGCCTGGCTCACATTGAGGGAGCAATTAGCATTAGTTATTATTGTCTTGGCAAACATGACCTCTAAATCAGTTTCATGGGAATGAAGGTGGCATACACTCACGACATTTATTAAACTTTGAGAGTCCCATATACTAATTCTCTAATTTCATTCTTCCTCCAACAAAAAGTCAACATTTAGACAGCAATGTACTGTTTAAGATCCACATTCACAAACGCTGCATTTTTTCCTCTGACCTTTAGTCTATTTCTCTTGTGATATTCCACATAGCATTATCCCAATCCCCAATTTGTAGATACAAAAGGATGATTGATAAAAGGGAAAAAAGTGGAACACTGACCATTAGATACCAACAAACTTAAGCAAATATTCCCAAACATTTAGCCAACTAATTATTGGTTTTTTTCCATGTTAGGACTATTGTAAAGGATAGTGGTTTTTACTTAATGACGATTTTATTCATGTGTATTAATCAAACATACGTTATGCCAATGAGAAATTAATATGCAGGCTAGCAAGATATATGATCTCTTCTATGCAGAGACAAATGAGTACTACACTGAGGGGCTGATATCAATTCAAGTAGGTAGTACTTGGCAACTGAGCGCTGCTAAGCAAGACTGTGATTCATTCCTAAGTACAATCATTCCTACCTAGCCTATGTAGTGCTACTGTGTGCCCAGCAGAGATAGGAGTGCCATAGTGGTATCAAACAACTCCTGACTTAAAGGAATGTTTTTCCAGCTGGGGGAGAAAAGACAAGAAAACAACACCAGACCATACGTAATGACAATCCTACACTGTTCAGGACAAGTTGTGAATGCCCTAAGGCAGTGACTTTCTAAAATGTAGGCACTGTGGGCTCTTAAGAAATCCTTTCAGAGGAGTACAATGTGTAAAACAGACACAGAGGAGGTGAGTTGACTAAAGAGGAAGTGGAGGGCCCCTCCCCTGTGGCTTCCTCTGGCTACAGAGATTACAGATTTTCAAACTGCCTGGACTTGAATATTGGCTAAGATTTGAATGGACAGAGAGGAGGGAGGAAGGCTTTCGGGTAGGAGGACCAGTAAGCCCAAAGATAAAAGGGTGGGAATTCAAATAAGAAGTGATAGGCCCTCCTCGGGACACCTAGTGAGGATGTACTGGTAAGTTGTGAAAGGAACCCACCTGGTTGCTTTTGGTTTTCAACCTAAATTAATTTTTGAATATTTTAAGCCTGGTGAAATAGTGAACAAATGCTGTAAATCAGGGCAGATGGGAAGCTTAAGGTTATTGGTCAAGTAATGAGTCTTGTCATTATTCTTTATTTCAGAGTCATTTCAAGTTGTCGTGAGAGGAAATGGCTTCCGACATGCCCGCAACGTGGACAGGGTCCTCTGCAGCTTCAAGATCAATGACTCGGTCACACTCAGTAAGTCCTTGCAGAGTCCATGGGTTTCTTCAACTGGCTTCAGAGAAGGGAATTCCCAGCCCTGCTTCCAGCAAGGCCACATACATGAAACCAGCAGAAAAGAGTCTTCTTTGCTAGAAAGACCCGTAGCAAGGGCATAGTGAGCCCCTACAGTGGTTCCAGTCAGAAAAGGCACCCCCTGGGTGGGCATAGTCCCATGGGCATCCAGCTTGGTAAGCAAAGTAAGGCTGGACTTGAGCCCCTGTCCTCCACAAAACACAGAGCCACAAGTCCCAGCCCTGCAGCAGCCCTAGGGAAGCAGCGGGACACTGGTTTCCTTGTCCCCTGCCATCTACCAAGTGGCTCACTCTCAGGTGGCAGTGCTGGTGATGGTTAATTAGGGCTGGAGAAATGTGAGGCGTCTTAACAAAGTATTGGGACTTTTAAGGGTAAGTGTGAAAAAGGAATGGTCTAAATGCATTAATCTGGAATAAACCGAAAACCAAACCGTTAGGCTTGCACATGTAGACTGTGCAGCTTTTTTCAATCTGGATGGTTCTTGTGTGGAGTAGCCAAGAAACTCTCATCATGGTGAATATCTTACATGAAATACAGGAATATGGAAGTAAAACTAAGTGCATTTCATGAGAAAAAATGAATTATCATAACATTGGCTTCTTCATGAGACATTTGTAGCAGTCAAGTTCCTAATTTAAAGATGTGTGTGATTCATGTGGTTGACCAGGAGAGATGGGGAAGATGATTACATGAGGGACAGATGCCAGAAGCACTGGTTATGATTTGGATCTGGCATCCCTCACACAGATAATTATTTATTCCACATCTGTAGTGATAACCGTCATAATATATTGCATTTTCTGTAATGCTATGTACCTTCTAAATGCTTCACATCTTTTTGCTACAACAGCCCTGAGAGGTAGAGAGAGCAAGGAGGAGAGGAGGACACACATTTGTTGACTAATCACTCACACTAATTTTCTCCTCCTGATAGCTGTTTTTGTGTGTTTTTTGTTTTTGTTTGTTTGTTTGTTTTTGGAGTCTGATTTTGCTTTTGTTGCCCAGGCTGGAGTGCAATGGCACAATCTCAGCTCACTGCAACCTCCGCCTCCCAAGTTCAAGTGATTCTCCTATCTCAGCCTTCCAAGTAGCTAGGATTACAGGTGTGCACCACTACACCCAGCTAATTTTTTTTTTTATTTTTAGTAGAGACGGGGTTCATCATGTTGGCCAGGCTGGTCTCGAACTCCTGACCTCAGTTGATCCACCCGCCTTGGCCTCCCAAAGTGCTGGGATTACAGGTGTGAGCCACCGCACCTGGCTACTGATAGCCTTTTAAAGGAGGTTATCTTGTTTTTAAAGAAGAAGAATTGAAGGGGTGTGGATATTTCCTTCTTGACATCATAAAACCCACTTTAGTAGTTAAACAGACACATGCTGTGGCTTCCTCACAAATATCTGGAATTCCTGGCCTTGGAGTAATTCCAAACATTGGAAACATTCAGTTAGTTTTCTTAATATTTGGAAATGCTCTCACAGATCCAAAAAGTACGTGCTATTTGAAAACATTCTGAAATATCCCTGAGTAGTCACAGTGTGAAAGTTGGACATGCATCCCCAGCAGAGTTCTTTTCTCTCCCTTTCAATTGCGATGTCGCTTAAGTCCCCCTTTTCTCTCTCTTTAACCAAAATCCCAAGTCTAACATCAGAAACTCCTGAGGGTTTAACTCAAAGACATCAATACCTTCCAAAGAAGACTTCCCAGACAAGCGGGCTTTCAGGCCCAAGCTCTCTGAAGATACATGGAAGTGGGCTGGGGAGAGAGAGAATCTACGCTATGTGCTGTTGCTCAAAGGTTACACAAGATGCTGTATTAAATAAGATGAGGCCAGGCACGGTGGCTCATGCCTGTAATCCCAGCACTTTGGGAGGCTGAGGTGGGTGTATGGCCTGAGCTCAGGAGTTCGAGACCAGCCTGGGCAACATGGTGAAACCTTGTCTCTACCAAAAATACAAAAAATTAACTGGGTGTGGTGGTGCACACCTATGGTCCCCAGCTACTCAGGAGCCTGAGGCTGGAGGATCACTTGAGGCCAGGAGGCAGAGGTTGCAGTGAACTGAAATCATGCCACTATACTCCAGCCTCGGTGACAGAGTGAGACCCCATCTAAATAGTAATAGGAAGAAGATGAAATGCAAATTCACTATGGATTTGTAAAGTGAGTACTCGAAGGCCTATCTTCCAACTTCTCTGTGAAATTGTATTTCTTTCTTGGGAAACCAGTCCATCCTCTCTCTCCTTTCTTCCTTTCCTAATATATAGTTGCAAACATATGCACAGGCTTGTCACCTCATTCATATTCAAAAAGAAATAGAGGTTGTTGGGGTAGGGATTTGGCTTAAATCACAAACCCATGCCTTTAGCACAATGCCAACAGTTTGGAGAAAATGAAGGCAGTGATTTGATCATATTCTGTGCTGTAAGCAACACCCAAAAACTCAAGCATACAGCTATTAAAAATATTCTAAGGGGAAAAATAGTGTTTGAGGAAAACACTTGGCCTTTAGTTAGTAATTCACCTGTTCATTTCCATGCAGAAAATAATATGAACAAGAACCTGTGGAGGAAGAAAAGATGAGCAAATTTTAAAATGCAGCACATTTACATCTACATTTTTCTGTCAACTTTATAAATGTCATAGTTTCCACTGATTCCTCCCTATAAAATAAAATACACTTAGATTCCTTTACCTTTCCCATTTTCCTTCTCCACCTCTATACCCCAAGTTTTAAAATGTTATCTGTTCTTATTTTTATATCACATATTTCTTTTTTCGAGATTCTTTTTCCTAAGTGCAGCATTGAATTTTGTGACAAAAAGAGAACATAAGTGATATTGTTAATGAGAAAGACTTAATTGAAGGCCCAATAATGAAGCTAAGGCTGTGTGACTCTAGCCACTTCAAACATGAGGCCAACCTCAGGGTCTTCAGCAAATAATGCAATAGCAAGCTACGTGAAGCAAAATCTGTCAAAAGAACAAATTTAAAATTATGTGGATAGTGGGAGATATTAATATTATTTTTCAAGTCTTAGAACTTAATTTAAAAATCAAAGATCTGGAGCATGTATCTTTATGCTCTAAAGATATAGGGCATATAATACTTTTTTAAATGACTGTGAACAACTTTGCAAATTGATCATTCTAAGACATGAATAAAAATACCAGTAGATTAATGCCAAAAGTAGAAATTGTTTAGACACATTCTTAGATGATAAGCATAACCAGAAAATAGGTTAATACATGCTTCTCTCCCAATTTCCTTGCATTTGCTTAAAAAATCAACCACTTAGAAATCGAAGACAGTTTCTAGATTTGTGGTCAACAAAACAGATCCAAAATTCTGGATAAAATATGATTTTTCAAATTATATCGTGTGGCCTCACTCAAAGGAAAGAAATGGGAATCTCCAAGTACAGGAAACGAAATGGGAATAAAAACCCAAGTTAAGAAACAAAGTCACAGGGGCTCCAGGCCAGGCTGCAGGCTGTGATCCCGATGCTGATGCAGATACAGGACACCAGATCTCAGGTCTGTGCCAAGGCATCACACAAAAGCAGAGCCCCCTGCAGAAATCAGGCTCCAGCAAGCTACACCAAGCATTTAATTGGACAAGGAAGCAGGCAGGGGATGCAAATCCACAGGTGTAATGATGTTACACCCCCCATGTGATACAGAAGCACCAAATCAAGAAACTAGCCCCAGAATAGGTCCACGACCTTCCTGATCTCTGTGGCCCTACACAGGCCATGCAGCTTCACCCTGTGGAAGGCTTCCACATGGTCCACACCCACAGCATGCCTGCAGCAAACAACCCCCTAAAGGTGGGCTGATGGCACACAATGACAAACCATGTCAAGATGAATGAAACAAACAGAACAAGCACAAAGGGAGGATCAGAGAGCAAATTTGAAAGAGAATGGAAAATAAACGTGTTTAAAATGTATAAAGAGATCAAACAGATCATAGGGGAAAGAATACTCATCAAAAGCAGATTTGCAGAAGAACTGAGTGTAAATTCTAGTTTTGAAAAAGTTGATTCACTGAAATAAAACTTCATGGATGGACTAAACAGTGTAATTAGACACAGATGAACATGAACTATATGAACGAGAAGGGAATTTGAGGAAGTTTCATCCCGTCCCCCAATCAAAGCACCAAATCCAGATTTTTTTCACCTGAGTTTTACCAAGTTTTAAGGGACAAATGACCCATATCACATATGTACTCTTCCAGAGGAAAGAAATAAAGAAAATGTTTTGTTTGGTTTTGTTTTTTGAGACAGGGTCTGGCTCTGTCGCCCAGGCTGGAGTGCAGCGGCACAATCTCTGCTCACTGTAACCTCTGCCTCGCAGGCTCAAGCAGTCCTCCCACCTTAGCTTCCTGAGTAGCTGGGACCACAGATGTGAGCCACCGCACCTGGCTAATTTTTGTATTTTTTGTAGGGATGGGGTTTCACCATGTTGCCTAGGCTGGTCTCGAACTCCTGGGCTCAAGCTATCCACCCACCTCAGCCTCCCAAAATGCTGGAATTACAAGTGTGGGCCACCACACCCAGCCAAGAAAAAGCATATAAATTCATTCTATGATAATAACATAATCTTGGTTTAAAAAAAACAAAACTGGACACAGACACTAAAAGTAGAGAATATTTGAGATCAAGCTCACTAATGACAAACATCTAAATCAAATATTGGCAAACAAAATCCAGCAATGTATTTAAAAAGGACCAAGATAGCTAAGACAATTTTGAAGACAGAGGGGGAATTTGTTTCTCATATAGCAAAAGTTACTGATGCCAGGAAGATATTAAAATTCATTATCTGTTCCTAATTTTTTTAAAAAAATATTTCTAGTAAACTACGAATAGGATAAGACTCCTTTAACATAAAAATGTATCTGCATATTTGAATTCAAAACTCAATATCATTCTAATAAAAAAATCACTATGTAGAGGAATTCACTTTAAAGTTCAGAAGAAAAAAGCGGAACAATCCATTTCACCACCATTATCTAATATTGATCTGAAAGTTCTAGCAGCACTGTCCAATAGAACTTTCTATAATGATGGAAATGTTCTAAGATGGTAGCCACAAGCCCCATGTGGCTGCTGGGCATTTGATATGTGGCTAGTGCAACTGAGGAGCTGAATTAGTAATTTCATTTAATTTTTATTAACTTAAATGCAAATAGCCACATGTGGCTGGTGACTACCATATTAGACAATGCTATGAACATTATAATAACACCAGAAATCTGATGATAGATATAATACAGGCAAAGCAGCCAAACGTCATTGCTCTAAAATAATGCTTGTGTCTTCCTGGAAAACTAGAGAGTGAACCAAACTACTAGGCTACCGAGAGGGTAATTAAGTTGGATGACTTCAAAATAAATACGTTGCTTATAACAATCAGTAGCTTTGCTAGTGTTCAGCAATGACAATTAGAAAACATCACAAGAAAAATATAGCAACAACAAATAAATTTTTTAATTTATTTAACTTTCATTTTAAGTTCAGCAGTACAAGTGCAGGTTTGTTACATAAGTAAACTTGTGTCATGGAGATTTGTTGTACAGATTGTTTCATCACCCAGGTATTAAGCCTAGTACCCATTTTAGTTACTTTTCCTGATCCTCTCTCCTCCCACCCTCCACCCTCTAGTAGGCCCCAGTGTGTGTTATTCCCTTCTGTGTCCGTGTGTTCTCGTCATTTAGCTCCCACTTACAAGTGAGAGCATGCAGTATTTGGTTTTCTGTTCCTGCGTTAGTTTGCTAAGGATAATGGCCTCTAGCTCCAACCATGTTCCTGCAAAGGACATTATCTCATTCTTTTTCATGGCTGCATAGTATTCCATACTGTATATGTACCACATTTTCTTTATCCAGTCTATCATTGATGGGCAGACAAATAAAATGTAACAAGAACTAATTTAATCAAATTTGTAAAGACGTATATGATGAAAGTCACAAAACTTTCTGAGGGATATAAAGAAAGTGTGAAGAGTTAGAAAGCCATAGACTCATGGCATAGTTACAAGCTCTGGAGCCAGACCACCAGGGAAAAAGAGTCCTGGCTCTGTCATATCTAGCTGTGCGATGGTGACATCTTATTTAACATTTCCATGCCTCAGTTTCTCTCTCTGTAAAATGAGTATGGCGATAATAGCCATACTATGTCTTGGATTGTTATGAGGTTTAAATGTGGCAGGCGGGGCTTAGAATGGGGTCTGATGCACAGTTAAGAGTCAGTCAGTCAGTGTTGGCTGCTGGTATTACTGTATTATCATCACTGTTATTAAATGGAGCAGTAACTGGGTATTGAAAAGATATCAATTGTCTTCATATTAATATCTACTTTTATTACAATCCAAATGAAAATTCCAATGGGACTTTTTAAGTTAACAAAATAATTCTGAAGTTTATAAGGAAGAATAAACACACAAGAATAGCCAAGAAAAATGTGGAAACTTGCCCTAGCCAATTTTAAGATGTATAAAAAGGCTGCAGTAATTGGAACAATGTAAGATCACACCACAATAGGCGAACTGAGCATTGGAACAAAGCCCATAAACAGAACCAAACACTTAGGTGAATTTAGTATAAAATAAGGCAGCCTTTCGAATCTATAGGGAAAGAGTGGATTATTCAAAAAATGACATTGAGACAACCGGCTAACCCCTTGGAAAAACAATTAACTTCATTTTTAATCTCACGCCTTTCATTCAAACAAATTCCAGACGAAGGAAAAATTTTAATGGGACATAAAGTTGTAAAAATTCTAGAAGGAAACAAAAAAATTTATATAATCTTCCAGTTGGGAAGAATGTTTTAAACATGAAGGAGCATACCATGAAAGAAAAATTTGAATGTTTGAGCACATACTTTAAAATTCTCTTGTTAAACCCTACTACAATAAAAGAAATGGGAAACAAAATTGGAAAAATAGGATATATAACAAACACAGGGTCAATAAACTTAGTATAAAGACAATTCTTAAAATCAGTTTTAACAAAAAAGGTGAATACATCAGTCAGTAAAAGATATGCAAAGGAAATTTTTAAGAAAATAATGATTAATAAGCTTGTAGAAAATGTTTCATATAACCAAGAAAATGCAAATTGAAAGAATCAATTGCCATTTTTACTTTGTGAGATTGACAAAGATTAACAAAACTGCAATGCTCAATCTTGGAAACCTGTAGGAAAACAGGTGTTTTCATTCATCATCAGTGAGAGACCATTAAATCGTTAGGAAGACAATTTTTTAAATAAATCAACTGCTTTTATACATTTTTGACCCAGAATTTCAATTTCAGCTTCATCAAAAGGAGGTGACTGGGAATGTTTACAAAGACTTGGCCATAAGGATATTCATCACAATATTGCTTCTAATAGCAAAAGAAAAACTGGAAAGAACCAAGGGAATGAGGGAGAGAGGGAAAAGAAAAACGTCTAAAAGAAAAACATCTAAAAAGAAAAACCTAAATGTCTGACAATAGGTAATCTGTTACATAAGTTATACTTCACCCCTAAATAATTAAACAGTGTTGTAGAAGAATAATTACTAATGCTGGGAATGGGGAATGTTAATAATATAGCATTCTGTGTTGAAAATAAGTTACAGAACAATACACTGATACTATTTTTGTTTTTTAAACACACATATTTATATGCAGAGACTGGAAAGATATACATCAAAATGTCAACAGCCGTCACCTCTGAATGAGACCACTATTAATTTTTACTTTCTTCTTTCCATCTATCTGTGTTTTCTGAGTTATCTAGGATCATATGTCCCTGACGTAATGAGAAAAAAATCCACAAAATTGATTTAAAACTTAATTTTTAAATTCTTGCTAATTATTGAGGTCTAGAATACATCTTAAGTTTAACATTTGGTTAGTTCCTCAGTCACCAGGCTGAACTCTGCTGGACAAGAAAATATCTTGGAAATCTTCACACAAACTGTATTTACTCTGGCTGCACTTTTTCCTCCTTTAATATTCAGTGTACTATGCCAAGAAAAGATACATTTTCAACTGGAGATCCACTTTCAGAGAGATTCAAATGCTAAAAAGGAGACACTGGAGTATGAGCTGAGAAGTGATCCATTTTATGCACTGTAAATTAAAAATGGACGTTTCACTAATGCAATCATGAAAAACATGCTAGACTATGCTGGTGTTGCATGGAGACGCATGAGGTATGACTATAAACAAAAGAAACTGATTTTTAACAAACTCACTAAAATTGAGTTTATAGGCCATGTGAGAAATCAGATTCATGGTATTATAGGCATACTTTATTTTTTGATGCAAAATTTTATTTCTCAACTTGATCTTCCATCCTATTCACCAGGCATGGCTCTGGTTTACTTTTGCACACTCTCAAAGGATAAAGCTCTGTCCCATTTGAACGTATTTCCCCAAACTGAACATCAGTCAGGGAGGCAGTTCTAGGAGTTCCAAAGAGGGGGCTCAACTTCCTAGGGGGAAGAGAGACAACACTCCTTCAAACGTAGATGTTCCAGAGGGGGTTGTTTTCAAAAACCTGCCCAATTTTCCAGAAACTGTACTTCATCTTAGAAAACACCTGGGCTGCAGGGCTGCTGTGGGCGCCCTAAGGAGATCATTAAAGTGCAGATGGGGAGGGAGGATCGAGGGCAGGAGAACATAAACTTCCCAAACAAAAGCCTATTGTTTCCTTTGTCATGGGTTAGAGTCTTGCCATATATTGGTCAAAGGTACTTAACACAATCTCGATACATCCCTAGGGATTTGATATCATGTGAAGGTGATGAAATGCTATTTGTGCAACTCAGAATGAAGAGACGTAAAGGAGCGTATAGTCTCATGTTCTTCATGGGGATGCCCATCAGAATCACCAGGGAGCTTCCTCCAAGTGATAGCAGCTACTGACTGTTGAGTACCTACTCTGCACCTGGTGCTGGGCCAAGCACCCTCCTGTATTATCTCATTTCATCATCACCGCAGCCCAATGAGGGAGGAGTTATTTGAATCCCCATTTTGCTGACGAACTCAGAGAGATTGAGTGCCCAAGTTCATGCAGATGGCAGGGGTGGAAAGGACTTGAACCTGGGCAGTCAGACTCCAAAGGCTTTAGACTGCTTCTCTACATTGCCTCCAAGACACAGATCCCCAAAGATCCCTGGGTTCACTGACTCCAAATGCCCAGGTGGCAGATGTGTGTCTGATTCAGAGATGCTGATTTCAACAGATCCCCCTCATTTTGCAGACAGATAATCGCAGCTCAGAGAGATTTAACTGCTTGCCCAAGGTCACAGGGCACATTAGTAGAGAAGTCAAGACTTGAACCTAGATCAAGAGAAAAAGCCCCAGACCAGGGTAGGAAGAACCCCAGGCATTAGAGGTCAGTGTCTGCAGCTAGCTGTGTGACCACAGGTAAGGCACCTCTCCTCATTCCCCAAGTGGCCCTTTTTCTCAAACTTCAGGAGCATTTTGTGTATCTGGTGGTGTTTCCCCTTTGGCCCTCTTTCAGAGAGAGCTCTGGTTTTTGCCCACTGATTTTTGAAGTGGCTCCTGCAGAGACTGTGTAGGTGGATGTTCCCATCTTTCAGTCCTAGAAAAATACAGATACATTGAAATTTGCTGCCAAAATCTAGAATGATTGGGGGACAAAAGGGAAGTTGTAACTAGAGGTAACTAGGTGGCAAGGTTTTCAGTTGGGAGTAAAAGAGCTTATTCTGGGGGCGAGTTGACACCGTTCAAAGTTAGCTGCACCAGTCCCTGATGGACAGTCAGCCTGGATGTTTCCCCTGTTCTACCAAGTTTGAAATTGACTCCAGGTGAAAATCGTGAGTTCCACGAGGACTCCAGGCATGCGCTGCATTTGTTGTATGCATGGCTGGGAGAGATTTGCTTGTAAACTTCTCTGAAACCCACGTTCCCCCTAGTCCTGCTGTCCTGTGGGGGAAAGTTGGCATCCCCCTCCATTTCTGCACCCCATGGCTCAGCTTTCATGTAAGGTGACCAGCAGGTGGATGCTGCCTCTCCCCATTGCAATACTGCTCCTCTGCCATTTCAGCAGGATGATGGAAGAGAAAGTGATTAACTCAGAGACAGGCCATACTCCTGGAACCCCAGGCAGGCTAGTAGTCTGTGTCCCTTCAAACTGATATTTTTAAAATATTTGTTCGACATCCATTGACGGAAGTTGGGTATTGCCGAGGGAAAGGAAGAAAGTGCTCCCGGCGGCTCTGTCCCCCATGCAGTTCAATTCTGGCAGCCAGCATGCATCCCACAGCACCTTAGTGGCCCAGGTGTGTGCCCAAGGTCTCCTTCCCACCTCTCCTCTGACTTTCTCTGTAAATTTGTGTCCTTTAAGAGCAGTCAGCATTTGCCAGAACCTGTGGCCG
Organism: Theropithecus gelada; assembly: GCF_003255815.1. NCBI lineage: Eukaryota > Metazoa > Chordata > Mammalia > Primates > Cercopithecidae > Theropithecus > Theropithecus gelada. The sequence goes on from NC_037681.1 coordinate 89,731,496, forward strand.
TGAGTGTGTGGAAGGCTTTAGCCATTTTGGTAGACTTGCCACTCAGTTCCAATTCCAAAGGTAAAATTATTCCAAATTTGTATACAGCCACAAGGGTTCGTGTGTCAGAGACACATACCTTGTGCCTGAATCCTGAATTATCCTCTACCGAGTGAAAACAAAGCTTTTCTAACATTTGTATTCTTAGCAAATTATAGCTGTTTTAAGTGCTGCAGTTATTCTGACCTCAGGATTATAAAATCTTAAAAAGCTGATGCTTCGCTTAGAAGATAATTTGTAAGTTCTATAAATGTCAACAGTCAAGATTTGTTTTGGGTGTGGATTTATTGAGAGAATTCTTTGCAAGAACCCTGAACCCCATTAGCTTCATTTCATTTCCTCACACTACCTAAAACTACCCTGTTAACTTCAGATAGAGACAAATGCCAAATGCCACAGAATGATGTGTAATCTCAATTATGTTAAAAGTACTATGCAAGGAAAAATTCTGAAACAGTATTCCCCAAGACATTAATTTTACCAATGGAAATTGGAATTATCAAGGATTTTAATTTCTTTTTTATATACTTCTCTGTATTTCCCAGGCTTTTATACTAATATGTATTACTTTGTAATTAATACAAAGAACAACACATATGGGTAGATAACAATTTACATCCTGAGAAGGCAGACCAGCTGTGCTGACAAACAGTTCTCAATGCTGGTGTGTTCCCAGAGCTGTGAGGCCACAAGCTTGTGCAGAACTTGGGGTGTATAGCCCAAAAGACGATCCAGAGATCTGCAGGGCTGCTAGATCCCGGGCCTGCACTCGTCTGGGAATGGACTCACGGTGCCTCACCTTTTACTTCCTCTCCTTCTGGGGCCATGATGTAATCTTGATCCTCGTGAACACAGTAACAATAATAACCCACTTCATTTCCTTCCAAGACTGCCCGCAGCTCTGAGTCCTGTATTGGTATTTGTATGTAAGGTAGTCTGACTCTACAGCCCTCCCATCCATGTCATGTCAGAGCCTTGGCAGCAATATAAGGCCCGTTGCTGGAATGTCCCATTTACATTATAAAGCTCCACCAGGCAGAGTGGCTCAGATGCAATTCCATCTACCCCTAAGAAAACCTGGACCCGTTCAAGCCTGCATGGAGGGCTTTATCAAGAGACATTCTCTTACTCCAACCAGGACTTGTCTTCCAATGCCTCTCTAGCTGTTACCTCCTCTCTCTTCTACCCATCACCGTATAACACCTCTAAACTTTTCTGGGCATTACACCAGTACCCTGTGGGCTGTGAACTACACAATTATATCTGTAGGCCCCTCTGCAGTGGGCTAAAGAGGCATATAAAGCCATGGTAGACATTACGCCAGGTTTTCCAACCTCAACACTACTGACATTTTGGGCTGGATAATTTATAGTTGGGGAGTAGGGAGGGGCCCGTCCTGTGCATTGGAGGATGTTCAGCACCATCCCTGGTCTCTACCCACTAGATGCCAATAGCATTCCTCCCCCAGTTGCAGTAACCAAAACTGCTCAGGCACTGCAAGTTGCCCCTTGAGGGGCAAAATCAACCCCTATTTGAGAACACTGTACTATATTCATGTCCAAAGATCCTATTTAGATAAATAACTTGCTTCTTGTCACACCAATATTGTAAAGCCCTGACACAACCTAATAGACAGGTTGCAAGACTCACTCAGTTTGCGCACATATTCACACCTTGTGTTTTGCAGGTACCTCAGTCAATGACCCCAACAGTGCCCCACCTTAGCAATGACAGTTATATGTTGAGTGTTTATTAAGTGCTAAGCATTAAATGATATCATCTCATTAAAATTTACAACAGCCTATGAAGTATTACTCCTATCTTGTAGATGACAATTTTGAGTTACGAACAGAGTGAAAAACCTTGCCCATGGTGACATAGCCAGTTAGTGGCAGGGCTTGTTGGGTCTCCAGAGTTCAGGCTCTTAATGTTCTCCATTCTACTCCAGCCTTCCCCAGAGAACAGAATGGAAAATCAAAAGACATGTCCTGGGTACCTATAGCATATAGGAACTGGTAAAATAGCTACAGACCCAGGAAACTTACCTGGAACCTGTTGGCCAAGCCCATCCCCTGATCTCATGGCAACTAGCCAGGGAGGGCTTCCAAGGAAACCCTGTAACAATCCCAGGTCAGGGAAAAGGTGAGGTGTGAGCGAGGGTATGGGCCATGTCTAAGGAAAAGGATGGTGGCCAGCTTGGTTCGGCCACTTTACAGGCATCCCTCTGGCTTTAGCCCAAGATAAGAGGACATTACAGTGGCTATACTCGCTCTGAGGATGTCTCCCAACTTGGCCCAACCAACCTACATTTCACTGCCATCCCTTCCCATTCGGTTTTGAATCTTCTCATTTCTCCTTGACTTCACAACCACTGTTCAGCCTTTCCTAGTAAAAGCCATTCTCTCCAGTTTCAAAATCTCTTCGTCTAGAGTTTAATGTCTTCTATCAAAAGCTTGTTATCTCACTCATCTCTGAAAACCTTCTAGCCTCAGGCCTGATACATGGTACACTTCTTTCTGCTCTCAGCAATGGGTCCCATTTTGCTTTGTAATAAGACCCCCACACACACACACATTTGTGAATTATCGATGAGGCAGCCCCAGTTGAGCAATCAGTCACCTCCATTCTGTCTGGAGCTCCAGAAAACTCAGCCCAGATTCTTTGAATTTCACCAACTTGGAGTCCTGCTGAATATAATTGTATTCAGATTTTTGCACAATATTTTACAAGTCTAACTTTTTTCAAGCTGGTTACTTTTGGAGGCAGTGAGGAGGTAGAAATATTCAGCCTAACTCTAGCCTGTCTGTTGTCCCATCATTTGGAGACACATTCCCAAACTAGCTGATAAATTGGTGCTGAATAGTTATATTTGGCTCTGGAATGCCCTGAAAATGCTCCCTAGACCCAGGGGACATTAGGAGAAACAGCAAGGCAAGCTCATTTCAGTGCCTAACCTTCACTGTTTTTCCCACTACCTAATGCAAATGTCACTATGGGAATGTAAGCTGTACTTCGGGGCTTACATCAGCTTTGGAGGATTTCAACACACCCTCCCACTGCCTCCATAAGAATAGGGATTATTTTTCTCTTCCTATTTGCCAGAAATAAATATTTATAACAAGAAAAGATTGCCAAGACTTGAAAAGTATTTGAATTATTTAATCCGCCCTTATAAAAGGATTTGCTCTGATTGGTGTTTGAACTGGCTAATGAATTTCAACCCTGGTTTTATCCCAAATCCATTAGACAGCCAACAAACTGCAGGGAAGAATTCTGGAAACTTTCTTCTTTGCCAGTCTGAAAAGGATTACATTGTTCCAAGGTCTACACCTGTAAATATACACTTATGAGTGTATGGTTCCAGAGCTTGGCTTCATGCTAGTTGGCATGATCAAGGCCTCTGAAAAGACACCTGAACCTTTTCATCAAGCTCTTCATCCCTAGCCCCCTCTCCTGGAAGGCAAGCTCCTGTTGGTATCCAGCCTTGCCCATTGAAGATCTGGCCATGTGCCTCCAGAGTTGTCAATATGAAGAGTCTCAGCTCCTGGTGTGCTTCCAGCTACATTATAAGACTAGCTGGGCTTACCTTGGGCAAGCTGTTTCAGCAAAACTTGGGTTTGAATTCTAGCTCTGACACAAGTGGTACAGCACCAACTCAATTAACTAACCCTTCTGACTTTCAGGTTCTCAAAATGTAAATAATATCTCTCTCAGAGGGTTGTGGAAGCATCAAACGAGATCATGAGTATATGGTGTTAGAAAAAATCAACATGCATGCATGTGTATATACATATGTGTATGTGTATATGTGTGTGTATCTATATACACAAACAAATTCACTAAAGCTTTTCATTTCCCTATTAATTCCTGATATCTACAAAGTTGTTAATTTGGTAGAATGATATAATTAAGCAGTCAGGCATTTTGAACATTTTAATGTTTAATCCCTCTGATTTTAAACCATACATCCATGTAGTCTATTTTAAAGGTGTGGAGACCCATGTAATAAAGAAGAATAACATTTACTGAATGCTTAAGCACCAAGTATCATGCTTTGTACTTGAATACAATGTTATGTACTCCCCACACAATGTCATCACCACTGTTTATAGAAGGAGAATGTATGTCCCTAGTCACACACTAGTAAGAGAAGGGCCCAGAGTTGACGCTGTGTGATCTGAAATATCCTCTGCCCCTCTCTGTCCCCTCGGTACGCAGCTTGAGGGATGCCTAGTTCCCAAGCCTGGGGTGTTTGGCACTCTGAGATAATGACACTCACTGGCCTCCAAATCCTGATAAATCCCCAAATCCTGATCAAACTTGTCAAACTCCTATAGACAGATGCCTTGGGTAAACCTATGTCATAGGTACACACAGAATTCTAAAATATCTTTGGTAATGGACAAAGGAAATTTATATTTCAAGATTATCTAAAAATTACATTTGGCTAGGCCCAGTGGCTCACACCTATAATCCCAGCATTTTGGGAGGCTGAAGTGGGCAGATAGTTTGAGCCCAGGAGTTCCAGAGCAGCCTGGGCAACCTAGGAGACCTTGTCTCTACAAAATAAAAAAAAAATTAATTAGCCAGGTGTGGCACTGCACTCCTGTGATGCAGTGACTAGGGTGGGGTGGGGTGGGGGGACAAGGTGGGAGGATCACTTGAGCACAGAAGGTTCAGGCTGCAGTGAGCCATGATCGCACCATTGCACTGCAGCCTGGGCAACAGAGTGAGACTCTATCTCAAAAGAAAATAACAAAAATTTAAACATAAAAATAAAATTTTCATTGAATGTCTGATTTCAAACTCCTACCCCTCCCTAATTTTCTCCCCAGTTGCAAACAAAAGCCAAGTGGGCCAGTCCGAGCTCCTGGCCTCCATTTCCCCTGCCCACCCGGTGCTAGTGAGCAGCGAAATTGGCCACCTAGAGGGTGGACCAGCAGGGGCCTTGGCTGTCCTAGGAGTGGATCATGGCCCCACATACATCACGACACCACTGGCTTTGGCACATGCTGCAGCGAGGCTGGCACGGCCTTGGGGCCAAACGTGGCACGGCCGAGGTGCGGCAAGGAAGGCTTTGTGCCCTGCCTCCCAAATGGAGTTCCAGGAAGGAGTCAGATGACCTGAGTTATAGAAACCAAATGGTCCTCCTTTGTTTAGAGAGAGAGGAAAAAAAAAGTCACTCATTTTTGTGGTAAAACGAAAACAGGCTCCAAACCAAACAATCCTCTCAGAGGAGAAAATGCCAGCTCCACAGAGCAGGCCCACAGCCTGGGAGGCTGATACACTCGGGTGGAGGAAGGTCTTCCACAGCCTCAGCAAAGCCTTCGCAGGCCTCCCAGTGAGCTTTTCCTCTGTTTTGCTCCAGAAATATTTGGTCTCCCAAGCAGAAAAGGAAAAGGAAAGGAGGGGGAAAGTGAGAAATGTCTGCCTGGCCTGGGCCACACTAACCCTCTCACTCCTTTCCAGTTGGGATGGAGGGAGGAGAGAGGAGTTGTCCAGAGGCAGCCGGAAGGGAGGCCAGGCGCTAACCCAGGAGCAGGGCATGCCAGCCTGGAGTCTCCCTGGCTGTGGCGCTGCAGTGCGCTGCCTCGGATGCTCTCCTCGGCGTGATGCTCTCCTCTCCAACTCTTCCCACAGAAGGCAGCCAGAGTCACAAGGCCTCCTGTGGCGGCTCTGTGGCGGCCCCGGGGCTCTGTGGGCTGGCTCTGTGGGCAGGGATCTGTATTCCCAGGTACTGCTGGTGCATGTGCAACAGGATAAGCCATGGCCACGAGGAAATAAACATAGATTTGAGTCAACCACGCCTGTCCCATGTTCAGTTTATTCTCTAATAGAAGCCTTCCCTGGACTGGAGAGTCTCTTAGTGAGGAAAGTGTAATGCAGGGTTCATTTCCAGTCTTGGCTTTGCCTCCGGCTTTCGGTGCAACCTTAGATCACTGTCATCTCTCTCAGCCTCCATTTTGCATCTGAAATATGAGCCTAATGATCCCTGCCCTGCCTTAACTCACGAGGTTGTCATTACAAGCAAACAAAGCGCAGCTTCTATCAAGGCTGGTACTTATAGCCTATTAGATAATCACGCAGACTCTGCAGCCAGACTGCCTGGGTGCAGATCCAAGCTCCCATGGGTAACCTTGGACAAGTTACCTAATCTCTCTATGCCTGTTCCTCACCTTTAAAATGAAAGGAATAATACACCGTCCTGATAGCTCTGCTAGAAGTTTAAATTTGACTGAGTGACATACAGGAAGTGCTGAGAGACCGCCTGCATGCAACATGACCTGGCAAGTCTGGCTGTCATTGTAGATGCTCCTTGACTTAAGATGGGGTTACGTCCTGATAAATCCATCATAAGTTGAAAATACCATAACTCAAAAGTGCGTTTAAAACACCTAACCTCCCAAACATCATTGCTTAGCCTCGCCTACCTTAAACATGTTCGAAACACTGACATTACCCCATGGTTGGGCAAAATCATCTAACACAAAGCCTGTTTTATAAGAAAGTGTTGAATAGCTCATGCAATTTATTTAATATTGTACTAAAAGTGAAAAACGGAATGGTTGTGTGGGTACTCACCATTAATATACACAACTGAAAGTACCTTCATAAAGTCACAATATTGCTTAAGTGGAACCATTGTTAAGTTGGGGACTGCCTGTATTATCATCACAGATGGAAGGACATCTTGAAAATAATAATACTTGGGCCGGGCACGGTGGCTCACACCTGTAATCCAGGCACTTTGGGTGGCCGAGGCAGGCGGATCACAAGGTCAGGAGCTTGAGACCAGCCCGGCCAATATGGTGAAACCTGTCTCTACTAAAAAAGTACAGAAATTAATGGGGCGTGGTGGCAGGCACCTGTAATCCCAGCTACTTGGGAGGCTGAGGCAGGACAATAGCTTGAACCTGGGAGGCGGAGGTTGTAGTGAGCTGATATTGTGCCACTGCACTCCAGCCTGGGTGACAGAGTGAGACTCCGTCTCAGAAAAAAATATATAATAAAATAATAATAATAATAATGCTCAATTCAGGTACTGCATGATCCTACACTGTCATCGTATGCTTTATAATTTTACTCAACACAGCATCACCATTCCTGCAATAATCCATCATCTGCCAACAGCTGATTCTAAATATGGGGGTAACCTCCAGTAGTTCCCTGTTGCGCTTAGGAAAAATTTCAAAAGCTTCATCATGGCCTAGGTGGCCGTGGTCATCTGGCCCTGCTGCCTTTTCTAGACTCATTTTGAGCCATTGTCTGTCTCATTTAGATTCAACAGCCCTCACTGGCCCTCTTTTAGCTCTCAAAAGATCTGGGGTCCTTCTTGCCCCAGGATCTTTGCAGTGCCTCCCCCTCCCCACTCTACCCCCTCACCCGACCTCAGGTTTCAGCTTAAATAGTCTTTCCTGGGGCGGAGCGTGGGGTGGGGTAGGGAAGCATTTCCTGACCTCCCAGATGAGGGCTAGCCCCCTCCTTCTCCTTTTGTGTGCTCATCACAATTATAATTACACAACAGTTTGTGTAATTACTAGCATGTTGGCTCCTTGGACAGGGTACTTTATCTGTTTTGTTCATTGCAAGCCTTAGCACATTGCTTGGCACATGGTACACACTCAAAGAATTTATTTCTTAGTAATGTTAAATAACTGTCTCTCCTGCCTCCTATAAAATCCATGAAAGCAGAGACTGTGTTTCCCCTCTCAAAGCCTACATCAGCCTACATCTCTAGTATAGAGCAGGTCTTCAATAAGTATTTGTTGCATGAACGAATAACCAAATGACCTGGAATAACCTCCCTAACTTTTCACCACTTGAAGATTTTCCTGTACATCTTCTTCCCCCTCTTGCCAATGGGGACGTTGTGCTTAGCACTCAGATGTGTCCTCTAACTCCCATCCCAGGCAGCTTCCTAACCTTCACTCAGGTAAGAGTTTAATGTCAGCTGTATTCTGCAGTCATGACTTGGAGATATCATAAGAGAATCAGTGTCACCACAAAAGCAGAATATTATCCTTTAATAATATACGTATTCCTTTGTGTCTTCTAGTTACAGGAACTTGTAGTCACAGCCTGATTAATGACACAGATCTTATTCATCTTCATTTCATCTCTATGCCCTGCCACAACCTTTTTGTACAGCACACGTACCCGATAAAAGCTGAGGCTTGAAGGAATGACTATTATATACTTAGTGTAATAACTTCTCAACCCTGCCTCTGGCCCCAGAAACTGGGATACAATGAAGTTCTTAGGGAGGTTGAATTAAAGCCACTTTAAGCTTTTTCCTGGTCATCCATTAGAATAAGTACAAGAACGTCCCTACCCCAAGAGTCCCCCACTCTGATCCACCTTCCACAGCTACATCTGCTACAACCTCCAAAACCATCACTTCAGTTTTACTCAAAAACCCACCAAAGTTCTTTCTGTAACTTACAGAACTTTGTCCAAATCCCTCAGGCTAACTCAAAGAACTTGACCAAACTTTCTGTACTGATCTTTCCAAATCCTTCTTGTATCCTACCTTGGAACACGCCTTTAGTATGCCCTGTCTTTGCTCAATGTCTCTTCCCCCTCTCTGCACAAAAGCATACCTCATGTTTTGTGCTTTCCTATGACCTGACTATGACAGCCGTGTAAAGGAAGCTCCCTGTCTTATGAAGCCCAATGATACTTTGGTGAAGTCATTTGTCAGCAAACTTTTTCCACAAATATGGCTTCTCTTTCAAACTAGACTTAGATATGGAACTCCTTAGGACCAGTCTAATATTTTCTTGTTTCCCCTCAGTGACTCCTGCTCTATCTAGGAGTTCACCCACTATTTTCTCACCAGTTGACTCGACTGCACGTACCACAGGAAGCTATGATTCAGGCAGGAGCACTTGAGTTCACTGCTAATGGGTTTTGCAGCTCAAGAGTTTTTAAGCTCAAAATGATTTTTGTTTTTCTGGTATCTCCCTGGACTTGGTTGATGTTCTCTAGAAGTCACTGAATTTGAAATTGTAAACTCACCTCCCTCTTCTTAATACAGTGATTTCCTTTTTGCAGATGAGAAGCCCTTTTCTGTGGAAGATACTTATTTACTGTGTCCAGCGCCTATCTTAAAAGAAGTTGGCATGTAAGTTTTCACCAGCAACAGAACCTTCCAGCCAGGGAAGAGAGAGAGGAGGTGTGGGGGGACAGGGGAAAAGAAAGCATCTAGAGAAAGTGCAGCCTGTCTCTAGGTTCCTCCAGCTTATGATAGAGCCAGTGTTTACAGTGACCCAGACACCAGCATAAGTGTTTTACAAAGTACATCATTTCATCCCCCCAGGTTCCCCATTAACCAGGTATTCCCACTATCCCAATTTTACAGATGTAGAGACTGTGGCTGCCAGACTTTAAATAGCTTGCCTAAGGTCATAAGCAGTGAGTGGAAGAGTCCGGGCTCAATCCAAGGTCTGTCTGGCTTAATCACACCTACACTTCTAGAAAGTTCTCACACATTTGACCTCGCTCTGTCATCACCATTGCCCTGCTAGATGATTGTTATCTCCTCCTTAGAGACAGGGAGGCTCAGAAAGGCCAAGTTGGGCCATGGCTGGTTTTGGCAAGCCAAGACCTCAGATTCACACCTTCCGATTTCCCACACAGTGCTCCTTCCTCTACTCTGCCCGGCATCAGATGTTCACCCAGACCAGAAAAAGTTCCCTGAACTAATTTATGGGGGAAAATCTCATGGTAATGCAATTATGATAAGCACTAATGAGATGAGATCAAAACCATCAACAGAAGAAAGAGAATGGGCACCCTGAGCAAGAAAAGAAATACGTGGAAAATGAGGCAATGCTGGTGCAGAGAACAACAACAACAAAAATAACCTCTCCAAGATTGTGTCTATAACAGGCTAGACAAAGAATGGAGGCTTTAAGGGAAAAATGTTGAACTTGTTCATCTGAATTTTGCCTTTAATCATGTGTTCATATTGTAAAACCTCCAACTCTGGTTGCCCAGCATCAATCTGTGATGCCCCTGATTTCACAAATTAGCTCAGTGTCCGTGCTGCAAAATGCAACAAAACATAAGGTCAGTTTCCGGTGAGTGTCTTAGAGTGGGAAGAGATAGAAAGCAAATTCATCTTCTGCTTTACCTCTGTGAGTCTGTTGGATGGTAACAAAGCCACCCCCATCAAATCACTGAGAGTCCAGATAACAGCAGTAGAATATCGCATTTATAGTTAGCCCAGTTTATCCCCCATTGACTTGGACTATTTTTAAAGAATACTTTGTCCAACTACAATGTGACAAGCAAGTTAAATGAAAGTAAGCTTTGCCCATTCAATGCCACTCACTGAAATGCCGGAACATCTGAATGCACTGCCTTAATACACTGGCCACGCATATCCTGACATTTCTCTAAACTTTAGAGGAGGATGGGCTATACAGACTACCCTCCACATTTTACAAAAGAGGAAACTGAGACCCCTCCTCCCCTGGAGAAGAGACTCCAGTCTCAAGTGTGGTTAAGAGCTGAGCCCAAAGGAGACCTGTGTGTCTGGCTCTCAGCCTATTGCTCATTGCACACCATGCTGAGAATCTGCTTCCCTTGTTGTCATTGCAGGAAAGCTGCACTCCAGGTCAGCATGAACGATGGCCTCTCTTTTATCTCCAGTTCTGTCATCATCACCACCACACACTGTGTAAGTCATAACCTTTCCCTTTCCTAGAGATCTCATTATCGTTGTCACCATCAACGTTTCTTAAGCAGCAGTCTTCTCCAAAGGTACCCTGGAAAGTTTTTTGGTTCTTCGTTCTGCTTGCTGAGCTTTGATCCCAGCACTGCTCGACCAGCCCCAGGCTGGATTGGGGTGTGCTGTACCCCAGAGTGTGTCAGGCATGTCTGCGTTAAGTTCTCCAGCTTCCCCATTTCTGTTGAAGGGGAGATCTAAAGTCACTGGCCTAAGCAGATGGTAAGGTGGGCTATGTCTGTGCAGTAGTGAGGGTGGAGGCCCAGATAGAGTGGGTTTAGGAGAGAATGGATGGAAGGGAATTGGACAGCATATACAAAAGAACGTCTTAGGCAGTTCATCTCTAAAGGGATGCAGGAAAATGGGTATGAGCTGAAGGAAAATGTGGAGTTTGGGGAGGTCATTTTATTTAGGATGGGAGAATTTGCAACTTGTTTATTGTTGTGGAAATAACCAAGGAGAAAATGGAAAACTGATGAAGCAGGAGAGAGAGTGGGGAAGGAGTCCTTACAATAGGGATTGTGAGGCAAGAGTAGGGACTGCATTCTCTCTCCCAGCTCCTCAGATAGCCCTTCTCTGGAGCTTTCGCATCAGGTAGTTTTCATTCCTGGCTATATGTAAAATCACCTGGAGAGCTTTTTAATAAGATTGGTGCCCTGACCTCATGCCAGACTGACTGAACCTAAGCCTCTGGCATGAGCCCCAGCTTTGGTGGTTCCACCGCCCCCTCAGGAAGTTGTCATGTGCAGCTGTGACTGAGAACCCATGAGTCTCTGGATTTGGTCCTGCCCACTGTCAGTGTCTCAGAGCTCAAGCTGTCAGGGGGCAGTCGGGGCTTAGTTAGCTCATGTCAAAACCTCAGCCTTGGCCAGGTACAGTGGCACATGCCTGTAATCCCAGCACTTTGGGAGTCCGAGGTGCGTGGATCACTTGAACCCAGGAGTTCAAGACCAGCCTGGGCAACATGGTGAAACCCCATCTCTACAAAAAATACAAAAATTAACTGGACATGATGGCGCATGCCTGTAGTCCTAGCTACTCAGGAGGCTGAGGTGGGAGGATGGCTTGAGCCCGAGAGGCGGAGGTTGCAGTGAGCTGAGATTGCACCACTGCACTCCAGCCTGGGTGACAGTGAGACCCTGTCTCAAAAAAATAAAAATAAAAAAAGACATCAGCCCCTAACATGAGCATTTCCAAAATAACCTTTGTCAGCATATTCAGTTTCTTTAACTGAATACATTTCTTCATTAGCTCATTCTAGAAACTAATGTTTGGCCTGATGGTCAGCTTAGGTAGTTATTATACTATAGTCACTTCCTCACTGGCCTTTGGAAGCTGTGTTGATAGAACCCCTCAGTAATTAGAGTTGTGTCCTTAATACCATCACAGTTGGACAAGAAAGAACAGGCATGCACTGAATGTAGATAATATAGAAATGGGTTATCATAAAAGAACAGGAAGCCAGTCCTCATGATACACAACAGTCTCCCTCCTAATGCCCCCAATGCCAATTTTCATCTTGTGTGAGGAGCAAACCAATTTTCTTGAAAGCAAGGTAGCCCATTGTAAATGGTACAGATGATAGGAAAGTTTACTTGACCAAAGCAAGAAACTAGGATTGTATCAGAGAAGTGTTACCACTGAGAAATGTCCATGTCTCAGACATCTGGTCAACCCTCAGTCTGTAGGCCTGAGTAGGACACCACCAAATTTTAAAAACTGTATGCAGAAGCATTGAAATTTCTTCAATTGTATCCTGTCTGATTCTGTTGAAAATTGACCCTTCTGGGACCTGCCAACCTGCAGGAAATGATTAAAATACTCTAAATCAAATAACTCCATTCCAGATTCCTCCCACTTTTGAGTGATCCAACAGTTGGATCTGTATTTCTCATTATGTCTGACCATACCACTGAGAAATAGCCACTGCCTTTGAGACCACAGAGCAGGGGAAGTGGGAAGAGGAGACATCTCAGGACTAAACTTGTGGTATGGCAAATACAGGGCTACAACTTTAAATCATGGGCCTCTAATTAAGAAGAAAAGGTGTCCTTGCCAATGCATTGCAAAAATAAAAGAATTTCCCATTGAGTCCCACTGCACCGTCCCAACCCACACCACCTCCAGTTACATCTTACATCTCCCTCATCTGAGCACATGCCACTAAATCTGCTCTTCACTTGACCCTTGATCAAGACCACCTCATAATATATTCTGCATTATTCCATTTTCATGTGAGAATGCTGTATTAGTTTACAACAAAATTATAACCACTCTAAGATTTGTGATCCAAGTTATTTCAGTCATGTATTCAACACATATTTATTGATATGTGTTCTTTCAGTCATGTATTCAACACATATTTATTGATATTTATTGACATATTTATGTGCTAGGTACAACTCTGGGTGCCCGGGATATATCAGAGAACACAACAGATAAAAATACCTGTGTGATGGGGGAAGGGCAGACAATGAGTAATAAGCATAGTAAATAAACTACATGCTATGGTAAAAGGTAATAGATGCTATAGGATAATTAGAGGAGAGTGAGAGGATTTCCTACTACCTAGGCGAGTAGGTTCCAGTTGTAAATACAGTAATGGATACATTGAAAAGCTGGTATTTGGGTAGCGACCTGGATAGTGAGGAAGTTAACCATGAGGCTATGGGAGCATGGAGAAGGGTGGGATATCCCAAACCAAGAGCCCTCATGCTAAGACCCTGTGGCCAGTGATCCTTGGTGTTCACAGAAGAGCAGGTAGGGAGTTGCCATCCCCAGGCACCTCCGTGCCTGCTGCTGTCCTCATTCCCTCTCAGGATAGCAGCAGGCAGTGAGGTGCCTGGGGATGGGATGTGCAGGGTTGTGGAAGGACTTTGGCTTTTGAGCAGAGGGGCAATATGGTCTGACTTCTTTTTGGAAGATTACTCGGCTGTGGGTAGACAAAGAGACAAAGATAGAAGCAGTGTGATTTGTTAGGAGGGTTATGGCAACACTTCAGGCAGAAGGTGATGATAGGTTGAATCAGGAGAAGGCAAAGAGGTGGAGAGAAGTGGTCAGAGTTGGATATATTTTGAAAGCAGAGCTAATGAATTTTCCAAAGCATTGAATGTAGGGTTTAGAGAGAGAGAGACGAATCAAGAATGTCCCAAGGGTTTTGGCCTAAGAAACTGAAAGGATGGAGTTGCCATTAGCTGCCAGACAGGAGGAAGACAGAGGGAGATGATGATTTAGGGAGGAGGGGGAAAAATTTTGCTGTGTACCGGTTACATGACCTTGATAAGTTGGTTAGCCCCTAGCCAGGTGCCATGGCTCATGCCTGCAATCCAACACTTTGGGAGATAGAGGCGGGCGGATCACTTGAGAGCCAGTTCAAGACCAGCCTGGCCAACATGACAAAACTGCCTCTACTAAAAATACAAAAATTAGCCGAGCGTGGTGGTACATGCCAGTAGTCCTAGCTACTCTGGAGGCTGAGGCAGGAGAATCAGCCTGAACCTGAGAGGTGGAGGTTGCAGTGAGCTGAGATCACACCACTGCACTCCAACCTGAGTGAGAGAGTGAGACTCCATCTCCGGGAAAAAAAAAAAAAAAAAATTGTTTAGCCCTTTTGTGCTTCAGTTTCCCAATCAATAAAACTAAGATAATAAAAATTTACATCTATCAGTATTGTGAACACTAAATGAAATAATATTTGTAAAGTATTTGGCAGAAGACCTAGCAGATAGTCAGTGCTCAGTCATTGTTAGCTGTTTTATAGCGGAAGCTTAATGAAAAAATTTTTAACTAATTTGAGATTCTTCCTAGAGAACTGGCTCTTTAATTCAGTCTCGTTATAACCAAGGGGCTCCTCTGAGACAACATGTATCCAGGGGTACATGTTTATCACTCGACTAAAGCCCAGGTGATTGAAAGGGGGAAGAAGAGATGGCCAAATTCATCCAGAAAAGGGGCCTTGTATTCAAACATAAAACTCCAGTCCCCAGCCAGGTCCTACACAGCAGCTCAAATTAAAGGCTGAAACTATCACTGGGCAAAATAGAGATGCAGGTGGAACGTGTGGATATCCAGAATATGAAGTAAGGTCTTGGACTTGCGTTTGTTTCTTGGGAAGCTGGTTTGGAGGACAAGGTTTTTCAATTAAAAGTGATCCCCTGGGTCTGAGTAAAGGGATATTGTCAATGCCAGTCACAGCCTGCCTAGTTCATCACCTGGAATCAAAAATACTTTTAAAATATGTAGTTGAGACTTTTCTTTTCTCACTTATTTGGTGCCCATTTGGATACCTGTGTCACAAGTTTTCATGGTCTGCAATGAATAACTGTTGCCTGAGCCAGAAGCAGAAATTCCATGGAGTTTCACAGGAAAGAGATTTTTCCATCCAACAGCTAAAAGATTCCTATACAAATGGTAAACTTTGGTGAGCTCCATGACTATAGAAAATGGTCAAACATCCAGAGTCCTCGCCCACCAGATATTTAAATACAGCCATCTCTGTAGTCTTAACTGCCTCACTTTTCTTCACCAAACTCCGGCCAGAGGTTGAGAAAATTACTAATATAGTGCTGCTTTAAGGGAAGTATTGAAAAGAGATTTGTCCTTTTGAACAAAGCAAATTTTAGAAACATGAAGGACTTTTCATGAAGATTGTTTTCTTTTAGATATTTAAAAATTCTATTATTTCCCACTCAAAGTATCCAGAAATCAGGAAATCAATCAAGTATGTCTTGAACTCCTACTTTGTCTCCTAGTCACTGTCCTTAAGGAGCTTAAAATCCAGTTGGAGAAAGAGTCCAACAAGCATATAACAGAGTGTATAATAGGCCAGGCGTGGTGTCTTATACCTGTAATCCTAGCACTTTCGGAGGCCGAGGCGGGCAGTTCACAAGGTCAAGAGATCAAGACCATCCTGACCATCATGGTGAAACTCTGTCTCTACTAAAAATACAAAAATTAGCTGGTGTAGTGGCATGCACCTGTAATCCCAGCTACTTGGGAAGCTGAGGCAGGAGAATCGCTTGAACCCGGGAGGCGGAGGTTACAGTGAGCCAAGACTGCATCACTGCACTCCAGCCTGGTGACAGAGCAAGACTACATCTCAAAAAAAAAAAAAAAAAAAAAAAGAGTGTATAAATGTATAATAAAGAACAAGATCGTCTGAGTCAGGTATAAATGCCATAGGATTTCAAAGTGGGGAAGGATAAGTGAAGGCAAGAGGAGTCAGGAGAGCATCATGGAGAGAGAACACCTGAGTGATTTGAAACATAGTAATTATAGGTGAAGAAGTGGGACGAGGCCGTGCCCTAAAGAGACACCAACCTGAACCAAGGACGGATATGTCTCTGAGCACAGTTTGTTCGTGGGCTCTCCCAGACCGTGACTTTGTTATTGTTGGTTTTCCTTCTCGTTTTGCATCCATTTCTGGGGCCTTTCGATTTGGGGCCATTTCTCAAGCTGGCAACTATCCTCGTAGGATGTACGCTCCAAACCCTTAATCTTGGACACCCAAGATGTGACAGTGCAGCCCGGCTGATGCTCATGCCTGTTAAGCCTGATCAGGATTTGCTTTGTACTGGCTGCTGGGTTGGAAGGTCACAATCTTCGAAGAAAAGAAAGTAACCTAAAGTCAGACATAAGGTTCCAAATTCAACATTAAATAAATGAAGACCCCTGTTTTTTTCTCCTAATTTATATGAAAAACAGCCTGACTGCAATAGCAACAAGGTTCAATAACTTTGAGCGGATCCATGTCGTATCACTGTTTAGAGAAATGCCATTTGAATGAAACCTGAAATTCAACAGACTCAGACCTGAGACATCAAAGCGAAAACAATGGCTCTATAATTGCAGCATAATGGAGGAATTAAGAATACAAATCTTAATTTCACATCCCAGTCCCTTGACTTTCCAGGGTAATCTTGGACAAGCTTACCTGGAGCCTGTTTCAGAACCTGTCTCGCATGTTTATAGTAAAGATTAAATATATAAGGGGCTTGAGGTACATAATAGTCTGTCAAAAAATGACAGTTGTGTATTAGGTTTTTGACCTCATTCTCTTTCCTTGCCAAGTAAAAGTCTAATGGCCTGCCCAATTAGATTCGCTGTACATGTCCTGTGGCTTATAAACAGGCTATCTCCCCCTGAGTAAGAAGCATGCTCCTTTTGAGTCTCCACGATAAGCCTGGATTTTAAGAGCAGGCTGGAAAAAAACCTTGAAGATGTTGCCCACAGGACAACTAGGAAGAAGAACACCAGTAAATCAGGTGTGGCAATAAGTCAAACAAGACTGGGTGGCAGTCTGAGTCTTTACTACTTTTGAAGAGGTTTCCTCAATAAATGAATCAAGTAAATAGTAACATAGGGAAATATTTAGACAAATTAAACACATGAATTAAAGCAAGTGAAGTTGATACATTATTACCACATGCAAAATTTCTGTTGCCTCAAAAAAAAATTTTTATCATGCCTGGCATATTTGGAGGCATTTTATCGGAGCAGGTACATTTCATGCAGATGACATCTGCAACCTAAGAAAAGGTTGCATACAGACTGGGTCCTCCAATGTCCTTCAAATTAGCCATGACTCAGGGTGGTTTGAAGTATGGCTTGCTTTCTATGGAGATGAACGCGGTGCCAACTTGTTTCCCAAGATTTTTGACCATTTTATTTCTCAGATTTTTATTAATTCAGACTGGTCTTTTCCTGAACTAGTGGTATATTTCTAAAAATATTTGGTGTAAAGGAGAGAATATGTGTGGGTGGGTGAGTGGGTGTGTATGTGTGTGTGGGTGTGGGTATGTGTATGAGAGAGAGAAAGAGACAATGAAAGAGACCTACAATGCACAGGACACCCCCGGCCCCACTGCACAGAATTATGTGGTCCAAAATATTAATAGTGCCATGGTTGAAAAACTTAAGAATTGGCCATGTGCAGTGGCTCATGCCTGTAATCTCACCACTTTGGCAGGCCAATGTCGGTGGATCACCTGAGGTCAGGAGTTTGAGACCAGCCTGACTAACGTGGCAAAACCCTGTCTCTACTGAAAATACAAAATTAGTGGGGCATGGTGGCACATGCCTGTAATCCCGGCTACTTGGGAGGCTGAGGCAGGAGAATTGCTTGAACCCGGGAAGCAGAGGTTGCAGTGAGCTGAGATCTCGCCATTGCACTCCAGCCTGGGAAATAAGACTGAAACTCTGTCTCCAAAAAAAAAAAAAAAGGGAAGAAAAAGAAAAACTAAAGAATCAAGATTTGGGGTGGGGGGAGCCCAGGATTCTGCATTTTAATAAACTTGTCAAATACTAAACACACAGGATGAAGCCATGATTAAAATCCATTTAAGAAAAATGAATTATTCTTTTGATTCACTCCCAATCCCATTCATTTAAGAATCCCAAGGTTTTAAATTCAGAATCTTGGGATTCTTAAATGTTCTTTTGTTCTATTCTATATGTGCTTTCTTTGGGGCCCCTTTTTCTGATATAAAGATAGGAATTTGCCTAAAAGAAAATTTTAACCCAATATGACAAGCCTAGGGACCTTCTCACTTATATGTTGCCAGACAAAGACTTCAAAATTTTCTCTCCAAATTCCTCTTTTCCATATTCCAAGTTGTGCCTTCACTTCCTCCTCTCACACAAAGGCCTGGAGAGCCGCAGACTTGTTGTTCATTGTTTCAGGAAGAAAGACCCTGTTAACGTCCAGGTTATTTTCACCACTTTATGGCTACCTTTGTTTCACAGGAAGGCAGGCCTCAGGCTTCCATATAGCTTTGGAAACAACTGGAGAATTGTCATAAAGAAAACGCAGACATTGGAAAGAGCAGTTTTCTCTCAGGCATAGTATTGCCCCTATGTTTCTTGAGGCAAAACAGACTGTCTTGTTCACCGTCACAACCCAGCACCTGGCACAATGTCTGCACATACTCATTACTCAGCAAATAATGATGGTTGAGTGAATAAATGAATGAACCCAAGCAAGGATCATACTGGTACCATGATGGCACCTGCTGGCAGGAAAGAAAAGGAGCCAGAAGGAGGTAGAATCAGAACAGGGGGCTCTGAGTTGGTTGGGAGGTAGACTTCAGAAAAGGATGGCCAGCAGGCGCGGTGGCTCATACCTGTAATCCCAGCACTTTGGGAGGCTGAGGCAGGCGGATCATGAGGTCAGGAGATTGAGACCATCCTGGCTAACACAGTGAAACTCCGTCTCTAAAAATATAAAAAATTAGCCGGGTGTGGTGACGGGCGCCTGTAGTCCCAGCTACTCAGGAGGCTGAGGCAGGAGAATGGCGTGAACCCGGGAGACGGAGCTTGCAGTGAGCCGAGATTGCGCCACTGCACTCCAGCCTGGGTGACAGAGCGAGACTCTGTCTCAAAAAAAAAAAAAAAAGGATGGCCAGCAATTCAATCTTCATATCCAAGAAACTTGAGCATAATTTAACAGGGGGAAAAAAATCTGCCAGGTGAGAAAGTATAACCAGCATTCCCAGGAAGGGCAATAGTCAAAGATATCATCATAAAAGCACCAGCGCCAAGTAGGAGCAGACCCCTGCCTGGGATGCAGACTTGGTGGAAGGGTATAGAAATAGCCCACTAACTGGATCAAGATTCTGGGCAGGCCTCTAGTCTGTGAGGGTCTGCAGCGCAAGGCTGGAAGCCAAGCAGAACCATAGAGACTGACCGACTCAAGATCACTCCAGAAAAGCTGTGACCCAGGGAACACTGGCATGGCCTGAGCTCACCCTGGAATACCAGAAACTTAGATGACAGCAGTTCAGCTATTCTGGATGCTGCCAGCTGGGGCTGTGGGTGCACAGTCTGCTTTGGTGAGGACTGGCTCAGAAGGGGATGTGCTGGAGCCCAGAGGTGGAGGCCACAGTGGCTGCAGGTAAAAGACAGCAGAGGAGGGCAGTGACCACCCCCCACCACTGTTTTTGGAGGCAATTTCCAGGGGTCTGTTTTCTAAGTCAGTTCAATTCCATTACCAGTTGCTTTAAAGCAATGAGAGAGTACAAATCCAGCCTGTTTTTGTAGTCATTATGACTCTCTAGGTAAACAGACAGCTGGCATGGCTGGCCTTGCCAAAATCTCTTGAATTTCACCAGCCTGGTAGGGAGTGAATCCAGTAGCCTGTGCTGAGTGGCAATCTCACCTTCCAACATAATAAAAAATTATTGCATACTCTTCAGAGAAAGTAAAAATCAGAGACATTTTTTCTTCTATTTCTTTTCCAAGGTCAGCAAACAGTCCATCAATCAAAGTAGGTAGCTGTCTTTGGGATAGACAATTCATTCCAGTGCTGTATGCATGTGGGCCTCTTTATTAAGGAAAGAGGGATGGGGAGGAGGTTGCTGGTGGCAAATGGAGTCAATGATATCATAACAATCAGGACCAACGTGTTTTAAATCTATACTCTGGGCAAAGTGTTAGGGACTCAAAGAAGAATAGCCAGTCCTTGCCCTCCAGAGGCTTAAAATACAGTTGCCAAGGCAGGATATATTACTTGAGGAGGTAAATATTATACAATTTGGGGTATAAAAGCAAATATCACACAGGTATCCCGAATTTCCCCATCTGTTCCAAAGACTCATGAGCCTTAAGTCAGTCAGCGGACACAAACATGGCATGCTCTGAGGAGTGTCCACTTCGTGGGCCTGGTGAGTTACTTCCCAGTTACCCAAGAAGGCTTTTTACCCCTTCTGCAAAGTGAAGCTGGACAGATTATTCAGAAATTCAGGTATAACAACTAGGCAGCTCATGATTAGCTCAGTCCCAAAACTCTAGCCCATGAGTGTATTTTCCCCAACAAGACTCTCCCCAAACTGTTTCTCAATACCAGGAAACAACTTCTGAAGAAAAGAAGACCCTTCCAAACAAGCAGTTGCAGAGGACAGAATCAGGACTCACTAACTGACTTTCCCCTGTAGGTTCCTTAGCCCCAACAACATTATTCCACTTCCTGTCCAACTCTCCCACACTCACTGCTTCTTACTCATTCAGTGTCACATAACCTGGAAGAGTGAGGCAAGACTGAACCGGAAGGGAGATAGGAGACTCACCTTGAAGAGGGTTTGAATGACGGAATATGGAGTTTGGGCAATGGGAAGCCATTTGAGGGAAGCACAGTGCATTATTTAGGAGGATTAATTTAGCATGTGTATGCTTTAAGTATATTAATGATAACAAAATGGCATTAATTTGGATGCCACTGATCTGTGAATTTGGTCATCTGGAAAAGGAGTAGGCTCTAGTTTACTTTTCCATTATTTGGGCTAAAGGAATTTAGTACCAAGAGTGACCAATCCACAGCACTGGGGCTACAAGTGAATCATGAGAGCCTCATACTCAGCCCTTGAAAAAGAACTGCAACTGACACACTTTGTTATTTCTGCAATTTAGGTGATAGGTCCTTTGAAATATGTGGCTTAGCAAAACACAGAGGAAAGACTTAGAGAGGAAAAGTGGGCTTTGGGATCAGATCAATGTGGCTAAAATCATGGTTCTGCTACTTACAGGATGTATGACTTTAGACTGAGATAATGTGCTGAGAAGAGCTGGCATGGGACCTGACACACAGTAGATGCCCAATCTTAGTTTTCTTGCACTGATGTTGTGGTCTCTATGTGAATTTGTACAGTGAGATGGTTTCCAAAGACTTTGACTTCTGGTTGAATTAGCAGAAGTATAGTATGTGAAACTAAGGAGGTGATGGGACCTCTCAACTTGATGAAGTTAAAATCTCCATTCAAATATTGTGTTCAGTACCAAGGACACTCCAAGGGAGAACACAGATAAACTGAGTGTGTGAGAAACACTACCAAATATGGTATGTTATGTAGAATATAGAATTGGGGCTCTTTAGCCTGGGGCATACTAGCATAGAGACAACATTCAAAGGGCTGTTCTGAAACACATGCAGCTATACCTGTAGAGCCCTATTCTACAGATTATTTGTTGTATAGATCCAAGGGGTAGAACAGGCTCAAAGGAACAGTTTCTGGCTCCGTTTTTAAAAAGACCTTTTTAATTAGCTGCATTGGGTGGGAATGAGCTCCCTAATATGGTTGCAGTCAAGCACAGGCAACAGGACAACTTGGCAGAATTATGTAACCACCATTCATACCTCAGAGGGGGGATTGGAGTAGAAAAGCTTTCAGACTCCTTCTGCTGCTGAGAGGCTGTGACTGTAGACCTAAAAGTATGTTAGGAAAGGAGTAAACTAAATACTATCAGTCCTATACAGTATCACGAATAAGTTTGGTTCCCACATTTTGAAAATCAATCTAAGAGAGCTCTGTTGGTGATACTGGAGACAACTTCTCTTAATGCAGTTCAAATTGGCCAACCTCCACCTAATACAAGTGGGATCATATGTCAGACCAGAGTACTTCAAACTCCTGAGAATAATCTGTTTTCAAGCAATCTCAAAACACACCCTGTAATTTGCAAACAACACATTAGTCACAAATCAGTCTCCTCTATTTATTAGCCAGTCTCCATAGAGCCATCCATAATTCAAGGTATTTTTTTTTTACAACGTCCCAGTATTTTTATTATTATAATTACTATCATTATTATTATTTTAACAAGATGGCTTGTGGTTTTACATACGATCATCGGAGATGGTAAAAGACCACAGGAATATCAGAATGCAGAACTCAGATCTCAAATATTGTTTATGAACTGAAATAAAAGTAGTTTGCCAACATCTCTATTTTGACAACCCTTGTAACCCTTGTTATATATAAAAATATCTTTTAAAATATGTTTTGGATGATTCTTGCTGATTTGTTTTTCTTGGATGTTTGAGCAATGGACTTTCAATATTTTTATACCTAAGTATTTCAAAGAATGTTTTCCCTAAGTTTGAAATTTCCTTGTTTTGAGAGTAATTGAGAAAAAAAAAATATATTTATCTGAATCTATACTTTAGAAAACACTGAGATAAGCAAATAGATGGTAGAACTAAAAGTTAAATCAAAATAATCCATAAGCAAAATAAATATAATGGACCAAACTCAGCAGTTTAAAAACACAGATTGACAGATTATGTTTTTAAAATATCCAGCTATGTATGATTTACAATAAAACATATATTCAATAAAACATAAGGATGCAGAAAGATTGAAAATAAAAGCATGTGAAAAGTTTTATCAGTCAAATACCAAAAGAAAGCTAGTATAGCTATATTAATATTTGATTAAAGAAAAACTTATTGGCAAAAAATTATTGGTATAAAGAGGACCATTACGTAATGTTAAAAGGAACAGTTAACCTAGAAGTTGTCATAATTCTGATCTGCACTTCATGATGTATCCTCAGCATATATAAACCAAAAATTGATAGAATTGCAAAGAGAAATTGATAAATCCACCATCACAGGAGGAGGTTTCTATACAATGCTCTCAGTAATTAATAGATTAAGCAGTCAAAAGAATTAATAAAATATAAATGATTTGAAGAATTTAATTAAATATTATCTAGTGGACACATGATAAAGTCCCAGCATAACATTCAAAATAGGGTCCAAAATTTTTTGGTTGCATAAAATGAAGAGTTATGCAACTATAAGACTAATGACAAAAATATCATACTTCATCAAATCTAAGACACACTTTTCTTTCCACATTTTAACATCTCTAAAATTGAGATGTTTCAGATCATAATAATATATCATGATATAACGGGCAGTGTTTTCCCTAATAGCTCATAAAATAATAAGACATCCTACCACAGATACATCTGAAATGCAAAGAAATATTTTCTATCAGTCTGTACTGTGCCAAAAGTAAAGATAATGAAATATATCCTGAATGAAACTGATCAGTCACTTATTTTCCACTACCCACCCCCATTCACAGTGAAAAATAAGAACTCTAGCCTTTCCCCTTTGGAGAATGGCTTACTGTATATGGGAAATCTGCATCCAACAGAGAATATCTATTCTTTTTTAAGTACAAAGTACACTCTTACACTTTAAAAAAAAAGCAGTCATGTACCATAAGCCAAGTCTCAACAAATTTATAAAAATGACATATAGATCATATTCTGGTACCAAATAAAAAACAATTGAAATCAATAGCCAATCAAGTTACCAATGAATTTTGGAAATCTCATATATTTTGAAATTTCAGACATACACCCAAAGCATTTATGAGTCAAAGTAATATCATAATGTAAATTAGAAAATACTTAGAGCCGACCAATTATGAAGATGCCAAAACCAAAACTTGGAATGCAGCTAAAGTGGTCCTTACAGGGTAATTTGTCATCTTGAGGGTTTATGTTAGAAAAGAATAAAAGTTTAAG
Organism: Theropithecus gelada; assembly: GCF_003255815.1. Classification (NCBI taxonomy): domain Eukaryota; kingdom Metazoa; phylum Chordata; class Mammalia; order Primates; family Cercopithecidae; genus Theropithecus; species Theropithecus gelada. The sequence goes on from NC_037681.1 coordinate 89,755,578, forward strand.
ACAGTTAGCCAAGCATAGAACTCAGGAGATTAGAGAAGAATGACAGAATAAGCCCTTTCAAAAAAGAGAAGGCCAAAACCAAGAAAGAACAGAATAGAAAACAAGATAAATAGAGAGGTAACAAAGAAAACTATTAGTTGGGCATAGAAGAGGTGAAAAGAGAAATAGGTGTGTATAGAAAGAACTGTGTATTTGCTTGTCAATCTGGATGGGAAGATAAGCTGAAGTTAATGCTGTCATGGGTTCTGGGCAGTGCTGGAGAAAAATCATTAATCAAGAAAACACATGCAAATTGAGTTCATCCCTCACCTACCCCTAAGTCTCCTTCCTAGAAAGGCTTTGTACACAAAATGGTTGCTATAAAGTATTGTAAAATGTGTACATTTTATTCTCCCCCATTTTTATCACCAACTAAAATTTGCCAAATTACTATGAAACTCTCAATTTGCAAAGCTGTTTGTCCCTACAGCAGTCTCTGATCACTATGTTGTTTTTTTTTTTTTTTAAGTTTATGGTTCTACTTTTTCTGGTCTCTCACTTCTTGATATCATACCTGTGTTTCCTAATCTAGATTCTCCCCTCTACACTTCTAATTTGATAGTTTAAGCTTCTGAGTACCTGAATATCAGAAAACCAAGGTTACATAAATTGCATATGAAATAAGGATTCCTAGTCTCTAAAAACTTGAGAGAAAGTATATGGCTAAGAACCCAAGCTTTAGTGAAAAACCAGTGTGTCCATATGCCACCTCCTGGGTTATTGAGGCTATTCCAGATAGTTAGTCATTTGGGTTGAGCATTCTGGTTCAGTGAATCCATTTGAGAGAAGCACAATTATAGGAAGAAGTGCAAAATCGAAAGAGGATCCAAAAAGTTATTGGGAGCCTGGGCAACACGGTGAGACCCTATCTCTACAAAAATAGAAAAATTAGCTGGGCATGGTAGCATGTGTGCGTGTAGTCTCAGCTACTCAGGAGGCTGAAGTGGGAGGATCACTTGAATCCAGGAATTCAAGTCTGCAATGGGCCATGATTGTGCCACCCTATGTTGTGCAAGAGAGCAAGACCCTGTCTCAAAAAAAAAGAAAAAAAGAAAAAACTGCCAGGCGCAGTGGCTCACGCCTATAATCCCAGCACTTTGGGAGGCCGAGGCGGGTGGATCATCTGAGGTCAGGAGTTCGAGACCAGCCTGGCAAACATGGTGAAACCCCGAATCTACTAAAAATACAAAAATTAGCCGGGTGTGGTAGCGGGCACCTGTAATCTCAGCTACTCAAGAGGCTGAGGCAGGAGAATTGCTAGAACCCGGGAGGTGGAGATTGCAATGAGCCAAGATCGCACCATTGCACTCCAGCCCAGGCAACAATAGCAAGACTCCGTCTCAAAAAAGAAAAAAGAAAACAAAATTGGTAGAGGGGGAAGGAGTTGTCAGTGGGAAAGAGAAATGGGAGGAGGAGGAAGAGGAGAGATTTAATAGTTTGGGGAAAAGGACCAAAAAGCAGAGAAAATCTAAGAGGATCTCCTTTCTGCCAATGCTAAAATAATTGTCAACTCTTTAAATAGTCCAACATTGGCAAAATCAGTGAGCTAGGTTATCTGAGAATGGGAGGTGACCCACCAGGATCATGTTATCCTGGTTGGCAGCTTACAGTCATATTGCACTAAATTACAAGTCGCCCCAGGGTCCTTACGTGTATTTTCTAATCAGGATAGTATTTGGGACTGACAGGATTTATATCGTTTGCGTTCCCAGAAAGCAGTCAAACTCCTCCCTCTGTTCCCTACAGAATGACAAGGTCCCATGAAGGTATATAAACACCTTCCCTCTTGCAAAGCAGCCGTCTTCTCACCTATTCGTTAGGGCACCAAGGAAATGCAAAAGGCAGAGAGTTAACTTATTTCTCCTCAAAAGAAGAGTCAGTGCCACAAACAATACATAACTAGCATTCCTTTGCCATTACTGTGGCTACTAGAACAGATGTTAGTTTAGTCAGGGCCCAAAGCAGTGGGCTTCATGTTTTGTTTCATGTTTTAAAAAATAAAAAGCACTTGAATAAGTGACAACTGAAATATTACTGGGTTCCTTTTCAACACAAGCCAGCATTAGGAAAACTGTTTCATTTGCAAGCTGAGGAAATATGAAAGGGCAATTTTATTTTACCTGCATCGCCCAAATTTACAGACTTAGAATACTTTATAGGTATCTATAAAGCTCAAGATTCTTGAGATCGTATATAGAAGGTGCAAACTCAGCCAAAGTACATATCTACAAAATGCTCCTTATGATGGAGTTTGACCTGGCAGCCCCAGTTAGCCCCTGCCTACTGGCCTTAAAATTTGTGAATGTACTGATCCCTAACAGATAAAAATGTTGAATGGCAATTTTGTATTTCATACATCCTCGCTCTAAATAAAATTATGTCCATTCCTACTCTGTGCCTTTGATCACATTTCATTTTCCTTCTGGAATGCCCTCTCTTCTTTCCCCTATCCAATTTCACTGTGGCCTTAAGGCCTAGCCCAGTGCTGTCTGGACCTGCCCCAGGATGACTCAGTGGCCTCTGCAAGCCTCCTAACTCCCTCTGCTCTGAGCTCAGGCACTGCAGATTGCAGCAGCTTTGAGAGTTTAACTGTATTTCACCTGTACTGCTCTCCAGGCAAGCCCTGAGAATCAGTCCTGACTTTGTAATTGGACTCTGACAACCTCTTTCAGGGTTAGAAACTGATGTCCATCTTTCTAGGCCTCCTACTGCTGAGCATACATTAGAAACTCAATGGGAAATAATTTCTTGGTTTCTTGACACCCTATTACACAGTTTAATGACATTGCTTTAAGGAATTGATCACCATGGTTACATCTGGTTGATCATAGATGACAGATTGATGGTTGATCATAGATGACAGATGCTCTAGTAAGCATCTATCTTTTTGAGGCACCACCCAAATTCACCTTTCCAAGTTCATAATCTAAAGCAACAGCCCACAGTATATTGTAGGTGATGTTTACTTACCAATAATAGATAACGGTGATGCCAACTAATACATGAGGGATGATCAATCAGACCAATTGAGCATATACATTAAATAAATAGCTACATTAACGATAAGTAAACAAATCACTATATTTAATAAAACAAAAAATGAAAATGAGACAGCAGCCTTTCTCTTCCAGTGTCATAATATTGGAACATTACTAAGTACCTTCTCTGTAATGCTATTTCAGCACCCCACTTCCAAGAACTAAAGTACTCCAAGTACTAACAAGCTACATCTTGTCTGGATTATTCTCTGAAAACTGGTTTTGATTAACAAGCTCCATGCATTTTATGGAGAGAAAGGAAAGTGCTGAATGAATCCAAGATTTACTTTAATCACCTTCACCATCATAAGTAACATGAAATGTCATGACTGGGTCAGGGTGACAAGAGTACTGCAAGAGTACTTGTCACCTTCTGTGATAAGGGCCTCAAAGCTTGAGTTTGTAGGAGTATGGCATCAATATTCCCCTTAATTGCATATTAATGATGGCTTATCTCAGTCCTTCTGGTATTATTCATATAAGGCATAAAGTAATAAGATTTATAGCAAACTGGGATTTACACATCCATATGATTTCTGCTCCTTCAAAGGATTTGCTTTGGAAAACCATATGCTTTCTTCAACAACGCTGTCACTATTCCAAATATATTCTGCACTCCTGCTTTGAAATGGTCATAACTTTAAAGCCACAGTATTTGAACATTCTCAGTAGGGGATTAGGGGAATATCGTCATCATTTGATTTCTAAAACCCCAAAAGCTGTCGGAACCAGTTCTGGTGAATGATGGATTATCAAGCTCAGAGCCTCCTTCATGAAAAGCAAAGCATGACGAAGAGATTATAAGATTTTCTTCTGGGGGCCTATAAACTGACTTTAGAAAGAGTCCCGAGGGAGGTGTTTCAGAATTGCTTTGGTCTATGGCTGTATCACTGGAGGTAGTCTCCAACCTCCAAAGCCACTAGATTGGAGATAATTAGATTCATTTGGATGTGGGAGTTCAGTTATGTTCACTGCATGAACAGCCTCATTGCGTTATAGCCATGCTTTTTAGAAAGAGTTTCACAAAGGTGTAGGTACCTAATACTTTTTCTATACTGCCCCACTTTGGGTTAAGGAATCTACTATCTTCAGTGTCTTATCAATTTAATTGCCATCTCTAGCCCAAATTACCTCTCAGGTGGCCAGAATGAATCATAATGTTTCATTATGTTACCCTCATTTATGGTTGATCAACTTTGATCAAAGATATTAAATTTACCATTTGAAAATCCACTTGGGTTTCCCTTTTCTTGACACACGGATAGCAATCTTAAGGGCGTGAATTTCTCAAATGTGTAATCTGGGACCACCCACTAACACCATAGCTCTAGTCACAGTTAGTACAGGGTTGTTCACAGAAATCAACTTCATTTATGTTGGCCAAGCATGAGCACATCACCAGGAATTTGGCTTGGACGTAGAAGGAAGGGGAGGATGGAAAGGGAAGTGCCATTTTTTGAAAGCTGGCCATGTGCCGAGATCTCTGCACACCTTGTCTCATGTCATCACAGAACGAATCCGGGAAGCTGAAATTACCTCAATTTCACATACGTAAAGAAAAGGAAGTCTTACATTCATCCGTCCATCATTGGAAAGATTTACAGTGATTCTGAAGGACAGGCAGTGGAGTTTTAGGTTTCAGGGGCAAGAGCAGTTTTCAAAAGTCTTTGAGTCCAGTGTGCGCAAGTCAACAAGCAGTACCTGGTGTGCAGGAGTACTCGTGGGTGAGTCTGTCTCGGGTCTGGGCAATTAGCAATTGTGTGACAGTCATTCTGTTTTCTTCTGCCTGACCCTGGGAGACATATCAGTAATGGATGTGCAAAAGCAGGTCTGTTTTATGTCTTAATGTAATTTAAGATGAATTGTATTGAAAAAAATGTTGAAGAATGAATGTGTCAAAATGGGTTAACTGTGTATATTGACTTTCATGTCATCCATCTGTCATGAATGAATGATACTTTGCAATGGGCTGGTGTATGACAGGGAGGACCTTAGGGTGTGAAGGCTTTTGCCTGGTCCCAGCAGCATCTGCCCCATGAAGTTTGTTTTCTCCCACTGCCTCCAGGCCCCATTGATACCCCGAAATAGATGCTGGGTTATGAGAACCAGGGAAGTCCCCTACGTTGTCAGTCTTAAAAATAATTTTACAAGTCCACATATTTGTTCCATTCTTGGAGTAGTTTTAGTGTATGTCTTTAACTACTAACAGTATAAATAACTTGACATCATAAAAAAAAAAAAAAGGAAGGCTTAAAGAGGTTACTCAAAGCCCACATATTAGTAATTAGAAGTTTAGGCTTTGGATCATCTTTTCCTGCCTCCAAGTCCCAAGCTGTTTGCAATGAGGTTGATGCCGCCATTAACAGGAATGAGACCATAGAGGGGAATTGAGCAGCCACAGGAAACAGGCTCCAGCGCCATCCCTGCTACCCGCTAACTATAGACGGCATCAGCCTGCTAAATCCTCATTCCCCTCATTCTAATAAACACTTGAATGGCATTTAGTGGCAATTTGTATTTGAAACACTGTACTATGTCTCACAGGTACAAATGAGTAAAGCAGATATGTGTCTTCTAGGGGCTTCTAGTTCAGTGGCAGAGACAAGAACATAATAATACAATTTCTATAAAATGGAGTAGATGATAAGATAGAGCTATGATTAGGATAAAAAAAGAGCACAAACGCAGAGTTCAGTGGTGGTATTTACTGGTCTGTGTTTCCCACTCAGTGACAAGGTCCATGATTGGCAAAACTGTATCCATTTTATGTTTTTGTTCTCCAGTACTTGGAGAGGGCTTAGCACATGGTAGGTGTTCAATAAATATGTTAGGTATGAATAAATCAGGTGGTGCCTGAGCCAAGACTTGAAAGATGAATAACAGATAGCCAAGCAATGATAGTTAGAAAGAGTGTCTCAGGGAGAAGACCATGACAGAAGAGCGGGGTATGTATGGGAAGCTAATGCCATTTAGTTCTGTCAAAGCGCAAAGTGTAAGGAGGGAGGAGGGAGGGGGAGGTGCTGGAGAGATAAGAGAGGGCTTGTATGGGCTAAAGACTCAAAGCCTTGTACCTAGCCATCCAGAAATAGATTCCAGGGATTTCATGGACCCCCTAAAATAGTAATAAAAAATGTGTGAGCCTGTGCATAAATGTGAATGTGTACTTTCATGAGGAAAGGGATGTATCACTTCCACAAAATTCTCAAATGTTAAGAACTCTGTGGGCAATGATGAGCTATTAAAAAGTTCATGGGCAGGCAAATCTATCAGAATATCATTTTAGGGTTTAGAGCCATAAATGGTTCCAACTGCAGTGTAGAAGATGGAATTCCTGGCAGTAATAGCAGTGGTGGAGAAACCAATAAAGAGATCGCTGCAATAGTCCAGGAAAGAAAGAATGAGATCCTAAGCCTGATCAGTGATATTGGAGATGAAGTAGACAGGGGAAGATTTGAGAAGTATTTAGATCAGAGGATCAGGATATACTGATGGCAGGTGTTATATTGGAGAAGGAAGAGAGGGAGGAAAAGGCACCTGAGGTTGACTTCCAAGTTTCCAACTTGGGCTGATAAATAGTGCCATCAAATAAGAGGAGGAAATCATGTAGCTTTGAAAAGGAAAACAGTGAGTTCAGTGTGCACAGTTGAGTTTGACATATCAATAGGACCTACTGGACAATTGAATGGTCCTGAATATGACCCTGAAGCGTGAGGAGAGATCTAGGCCAGAGATGATGATTTAAGATATCCCTATCTAGATGCGAGTTTAAACTATGGGAGGAAATGAGACAATCCATGGAGAGTTTTAGAAAGAAAACCAGCCATGGACAAGAATGGATCCATCAGTCGCACAATATCATAAATGTACTTGAGGCCACTGAATTGTACATTTAAAAATAACAAAATGGTGTATATAGCTCCACAATTTATAAAGAGGAGAAAAAAGATGACTTCCTAGGGCATGCTGACATTTAAAGGGTTAAGTACAAGAAGAAGCCCATGAGGAAAGTGGAAAGGAATGGTCAGAGATAAGAGGGAGACCGGGAGAGTCACAGATGCCAGAGGAATAGAATTTCAAAAACATGCAGGGCAGAGTGGGCGGAGGAGTTAGATCATCCCTAAGGTGCCTACCAGAAATAACAGAATATATAAGCTCTGAAAGAGAGAGAATTTTGATCTCTAGGCTTGCCCATCTAGAACTGCTCAGCAGTAATAGAATGGCTTAAATTTCATCTTTCAAAATAAAACTTGCCCATGCTTTGCCAGTTTTGTCTGGGCAGGAAACAGCTCAGACCAGCTGCTTGGGATGGTTCTGAATTCCACTCAGAGCACTGGAATGTGATGCCTCCGAGGCGCCAGTCCTGTGAACCCCTTCCTGGTGCTCACAGAGGGACAGCGGCAGGTGTGCAGAGGCCTCCAGCCTCCAGCCTCCCTCTGCCCAGTGGCTGATGCGCCTCTCACTCTGCCCTCAGGGTCTCCCCTTGGAGCAGAGTGAAGTGGACATAGTTCCTTGATCTCTGCTGTTTCCATCTCAGCAGGATTGTCTTTGTAATTAGAACAAGCAGATTGCCATTGAAGTCACAAGGTTAGTGGAACAGAGCTGCCCCCGCTAAAGGGTCTCTTTGCCTTGAAGGCACTCTAAAGTGCTTCATAGGCACCCTCACTCTGTACAGAGAAAGGGGGAGAGGGAGTGGAGGGCGGGCCTCTGGGGAGCCTCACATCATCAGCTGCATCCCCAGGTGCCCCGTGGAGGGGAGAATCCAGAGAAAGACCTTTGCCGGCTCTCAAGAAGGTCTAATGGGTCCTCAGCTATTTTCCTGTCATATTTCTGGCAGAGATTGGCTCATATCTCTTCAGTGTGGCAGAATCAACCTACTAATTCATTCTTTCATGTTAAATGTTTACAAGATAGTCTAACCGCGTGAAAGCATCCAAGTATCTTCAGTGGCTTCAGTGATGCAGTGTTGCTACTAAGAATCTGCACAACCTAGCAAAGACTGTAGAACTACAGCAAACCCACCAGCCACCAGAGAGGCTTCTGATAACCTCTTCCTTCAGAAATTGACCATACTGTTGTTGTAGAAATATAACTGTTTTAGTTACCGGGACCTATCCTGGGGTTAGTTAAAATAGGAGATATTGGGGTCACTGTGGTGAGGGCAATAAAGCGTGCCTCTTTCCTGCCTTCATTGTGAATAAACTGAAAAATGAGGCCAGAAAATGATACATGAAAACCTCAGCACAGCATTACTGTGAGTTGGAGATTTTGGCTGAGTGTGGCAGCAAACAGGCTGGAAACTGAAGCCCAGAGTTAAATAGATTTACCAGTCTGATTGCAGGCAGGGGGCCTGTCCAGGGAAGGTGCACAGCCAGAGGCAGAGTTATGGGGGGCTGATTCGCTTAAGCTTTAGGGACCCTCACTTGTATGGGTCCCTGCTAGGCTCTTCTAAGGCCAGGGGAGCGGCCCTTATAATTTTGCATTTGTATTTTTATGTTCTCTTTCTTAAAGAGCCTCCACAAAATTGCGTCAGGCCCCACAACACCTGCTTGCATGGAATAGCAGAGAATACCGCCTGCTCCCTCCGGGCAGCACACTCCCAAAAACGGGGAGAGAGGAGCCAAACACGATCCGTTTACACTTTGCTTATTTACTGAACGAGTGCAGGGCAGAGACAGGCCTGGAGTTACGCACATTGAGTGCCCCAACATGGAAAGAAACGTTAGGAGGGGCAGGAAACATTCCCTCCTTAACCAACACAGTTTTCAAGGCCTCACTGGAGGCACTTCATCAGCTCCATAGTCACCCCACGCGGTGGGCATCAGGCAGAATCCTGGCGCAGGCCCAACTTTGAGCTGGAGGATTTCACTGTTTCTTTATGTTGAACTTCCCCCAGTCTCCCACTAATCCCTCTCCATTCTATCCTCCTCCCTTTCCCACAAAACAAAACAGAAAGGAGCAGCAGTGTTTGCTGCTGTATTGTCCAGAAGCCTGGTTGTCTCCCATTATACAGCAAACAAGCCCTGGCAAGATCTTTCACTCCCGCCCCATGCCAGGCATTACAAATCCAAAATTGCCTACATTCCACCTGCCAAGCAAGAGATGCTTTCATTATTGAAGTTCCAAACGTATACCTTTGAGAACAATGCCTTCTCGTCTTAAAAGAGAGGTCCTCATTTTGTGAGTTGGGAGTAGAGGGAATTAAAGAAAGCCGTGATGCAGGGATGTGGCCATTCAAGCCGGGCAGCCTTCAGAGAATGTCATCCCTAATGACACATGCCCAAAGGAAGGAGCGGGGCTGAGCTTGTCCCGCCTTCATGTTTAATATTGCCTGTCTGCCTCCTTAATAGTGGGCCTCTGTGTGAGCATTTGACAAGGCTTAAAAATATTCCATTGAAGAAAATGGATGATCCCCCAATAGGAAGGTGCACCCCTATGGGCTGCCTGCTTGACCACAGAAGTGCTTCCAGCTCCAGTTGCTCATCTGAGAACTCCCCCCACCACTTGCTGTTAAAATTGTTAAAATTAAAAGCCATGTTGATTTTTTAAACTTCATTTCCATTTTTTTTTTTTTTTTATAAAATAAGAATTGGACTTGTGTTGATACTTAGGCTGTTGAGAAAATAACATTGGTAAGACTCCATGTGTGGCTGTTTGCTGTTTCTCCCCCTCTGGAATCTTTTTCGAAGGTTTGTGGTGAACTACATGCAGGGGCTGCCTGGTAAGGGCAGGTGGCACTGCCAAGGGCAGCAAACACTGAGAGTCTGCTGGGCTGGACAGGTCAGCTTCCGCTCTCATCTGTGTCATAAAGTCAGGTCCATGCAGGTCCCCACTCCAGACTCCCCCTGCCCAATGCGGACTCTCAGATGGATCATGGAGAACGGATCTGAACGTGTGGGTCGGGGAGCACCCGTTCTCAGAGCTGACTTGCACCCTGCCAGCTCTCATCTGAGATGAGGCCTGGGCAGGTACAACTCCGCAAGGGGGACCTCTGGCCCAGATGGTCTCACTTAGTTCCAGAGTGGTGTCTATGCGGCCCTAAGGTCTCACCTGTCCTGGCCACCCTTTCCATGGTAAAGAGGGAGAACAGAGACCAAGCTCACACACCAGTCCTGAGTTAGGCTGTGAGCAGGAGTCCCAACCCTCCTGGGGTTCAATCCAGGAAGAAGATCTTGGGAGCAGGTGGCGGTTAGCACAGAGTATGCCAACAGTGAACCAGGGGCACAGGAGGGCAGCATGGAGGCCAGAGACGAAGGAGTTGAGGCAGTCTGCCCCACAGTAAAACAGTGCAGAGCGGAGCCAGGCTGTGTGGGGGTCAGGCTATGCCGTGTGAGCTCTGCTGCACTCCATGTGCCTCCCAGCCACCGGCAGAGCCTGCTCCTTAGCACCCGGGTGTCTTCATCTTGGAACGTGGTAAAGGTGGAAAAGGACTGGTTTAGCATAACCGAACTATTTTGCGAATAAAGCAAATACTATTTACTAAACAATGCAGATGTGCATCTATTTCTATTCTAATATTGATATACATTCAACAGGTAACTAGAGCCTTTCTCGCATTAGCTGTCAGTCCCTCTTCACAAGGTAATTGATTAAAACTCCAAGCCAAGAATCTGAAGGGAAGGCAGCCTCTACCATGGTCCCCCTCCCTCTCTGACTTTCCTCTGAAGTCCACATTCATCCATGCTGTGTGTACATCCACGCTGGGTCATGTGAATGAACTGCTTCTATCAAAGCGGAAGGAGCAACTGTAAACATGGTCTCAACTTCTGTTGCATCTGCTTAAAGTTTAGTCTTTAAAGTACAGATATTTCTTAACTAAATTGTTATAAATCTGAAGTTATAGTGTAATGGTTAAGTGTGGGAGGGGGTGTCAAGATTCTAAAATTAGACCACATGGATTCAAATCCTAGTTTTGTAACATTAACATTGTGAACATATAAAAATAAGTATGTCCATAGGTGGTATGTGGAGGTCTTGAGTGAGTTACATATCTTCACTGAGTCTCAGTTTTCCTAATCTGCAAAAGGGGGTAATGGTACCTACAAGGCTGTTTTACCAAGGCTCACTGAATTAAATGAGAGAATGCATAGATAGCACTGAGCACAGTGGTTAGCTGTTGTTAAGTAAGTTAGCACTGAACACGGCCGTCAAAATGCAAGCATTTCAAGAGTGACCTCGGGAAGTGACACTGCCCAGAAGAATTGGGCAGAATTGCAGCTGTCCTACACCTGGGCCTTCTATTCTGAATCTTTCCCTCCTCCAGTCCATACTCTCCAGTGTCCACAGCATTTGCTTTCCAAGAAGTAAATCTGATCACGATGCCCCCACTGTCACCGGGTTAAAGCCACTAAGAGTTCCCCTGGGCTCAGGATGGAAGCCACACTCCTCAGCCTGGCTTGTGTGTCCTCCCACAGTGGGGACCCCACCGCCTTTCCACCCGCACTCGTGCTGTGCTCCCAGCACGTGGACCTTCACTGCCCCTGCCCCACCCCAGGCATCTGTGCTTGCCTTTTTGTGCAGGAATGCTGACACCTTCTTGGCCCTGCTCTGCGGAGTGTCACCTCCTCAGTGAAGTGCTAGTTCCCAGACACTCGGCTCTTCAGTACTTGGCTACTTGCTAAGAACAATAGCTGGCTAGTCTGCTGTGAACTATGGAACTAAACTGCCCACGTTTAAATTTTGGCTTCTCCACGTGGCCATCAGCAAGTTTCTCCATCTCTCCCTGCCTTGGTATTTTTAGTGAGATGAGAAAGACAATATTATTGAATTCACAAGATTGTTAATGAGAATTAAATGAGTTAGCATAAGGAAAGCATGTTAGTACGTAGAACCCTGCTTGGCACATAGTAAATGCTCAGTGAATGTTCACTGTGCTAGCAACAATGTTATTATCATCATTGTCATTATTCTTATTCAACCAAAATGTAAGCTCTTTAAAAATAAAGACTGCCTATTTTGTTCACTACCTGACACGAAAGGTGCAGGATGTACAGCTCTTGAGTAATGCATATAACACTGCTTATGGTTAATTGTTTATATGAATGCCCCGGCCCCATTAGCCAGTGGAACACAAGCATCTTGACTAGCCAATCAATCCTGTATTTCCTGGTTCTGCTTAATGGGGAAAGAATAGACCCTCAATAAATGTTTGCTGAATGAATAAATGAATGAACCTCTGAGGTTGCATGTACATGTTATCTCCTTCTTTTTTTTTTTTTTTTTTTTTTTTTTTTTTTTTTTTTTTTTTGAGACGGAGTCTTGCTCTGTCTCCCAGGCTGGAGTGCAGTGGCGGGATCTCAGCTCACTGCAAGCTCTGCCTCCCGGGTTCACGCCATTCTCCTGCCTCAGCCTCCCGAGTAGCTGGGACTACAGGCGCCCGCCACCTCGCCCGGCTAGGTTTTTTTTTTGTATTTTTTAGTAGAGACGGGGTTTCACCGTGTTAGCCAGGATGGTCTCGATCTCCTGACCTCATGATCCACCCGTCTCGGCCTCCCAAAGTGCTGGGATTACAGGCTTGAGCCACCGCGCCCGGCTAAAACGTCAGTTTTAGCTCTAAGTTTATCAAAAAGTCATGCCTTTCCTTCTTTTGAACTGGATATCCAGTGGTTTCTGGAAGATCTCAAAAAACAGACAGTACATGGCTGGGCACGGTGGCTCACACCTGTAATCCCAGCACTTTGGGAGGCCGAGGCGGGCGGATCACAAGGTCAGGAGATCAAGACCATCCTGGCTAAAACTGTGAAACCTCTTCTCTACTAAAAATACAAAAAAATTAGCCGGGCATGGTGGCGGTCGCCTGTAGTCCCAGCTACTCGGGAGGCTGAGGCAGGAGAATGGCGTGAACCTGGGAGGCGGAGCTTGCAGTGAGCCGAGATTGCGCCACTGCACTCCAGCCTGGGCGACAGTGCCAGACTCCGTCTCAAAAAAAACAAAAACAAAAAAAACCGGACAGTACCTTTGGGGGCTTTATCCCAGAGCTATCTCCAGAGGAGGATAAAGTTCCTCAAGGAGTGTCTGCCTCATGCATTTCCACCCACCGGGAACCCCTTTCCTGCACCTCTCCCCTTCCTGAGCCCCCCGGCTGTCTTCCTCCACCACAGCCAAGGGAACTGGGCCTCATTAGGGGGACAGTTTGTTCCTCATTAGGGGCACCAAGCTTGGCTGGAGAAAAGCCAGTCATCACTTTATCCAAAGCCAGGAAATCTCCCGATGTGGAAGCCTCCTCCCTCCCATTCTGCACCAAGTCCTTCACTCTCGCTACTTCATGGAAAACCTTCTTCTAGAAGGAAGTGAAAAAATTCCCCCAAAATACATCAGCCCTTGTGCTTTAGTTCATCCACCTAAAGTGAAAAAATAAAACCAGGGAGAGGGGAAATTGTGTATAACGTGAATAAACGTAGTCTGTAGACTTTATTGAAGTACTGCTGTTTTGTAAGCCTCTCACTGACCAGAACCACTTATTATTCCAGATGCAGATAGATTTATGATCTGAAATGCTCACCATGTTTTTTACCCTGGAGAACTAAAGGGAGAGTGAGTTCCAGCTCAGTGTTTGATAAGATAGCTTACATCATTTTATCCCCATGTCAATGCAGTGAGGCAAGTGAGGTTTATTATCTTGCTGTTATGAATGTGGGCTGTAGAGACTGAGAGATTAAGAGGGTTGTCCTTGGCCAGCCCTAAGTTTGGAAAACACATGTAATTTCATTCAGTCACTACTGAGCCCATCGCTCTCTGCCATCACCCGTGTATAAATGTTGCAGCCCAGAGCGTCCCCTCTGCCATGGCTTGTCCATCGTCTGGCCCCTGCGCTCTCTTCCCTCCCCCAGCTACCCCTGGGCTGCCCAGCCCTGCACCTGCATTTGTGAGGCTGCAGCTCCCCTGGGGGCAGTCTGGCATTCCCAAGCCCTGGCTAGGGACCAGAGGTGTTTAGTTCCCTGGCTTTTTGGTCAAAGACATTCCAGGGAGTTTCAACAAGTAAGAGCTGCCTTTAAACAGCTTCCAGAAGCCCCTGCTGAGCACTCAGAGTGGGAGCGAGCCACGTCCCAGCTCTCCTATTCACCTGCTGCGTTACCCTGGACAGACCACCCAGCCTCCCTTCCCTGTAATGGAGGAGAGGGAGCAGCTTTGAGAATCTGATAGTGCTGTGAACGGTCTCCCCCGAAGACACTTGCACTAAACATCACAGGTATCATTTCAGGAGGGTCACAGTGTCGATCCACTGAGCCCACGTGGGTACCCCATAGATCCCCTGCCCCTGGATAAGAATCCCTGGGCCCAGTGAGCTCTAACACCAAAGTGAGAAGCCCCCAAATACAGATTTTTTTAAAGAAAACTTCAGTAGTTTATTTTCTCATTATGAAAGAAAGAAACTAGATTTTAAAAGGAAAATTACCATAAACCCACTACCAGTAAAATTACTATTAATAATTTAGTAAATATAAATTTTAAAAATTAGTAAATATCAGACAGTCTTTCTGTCTCTCTCACTTTTGACATACATATACATAAATCTACTCATTATACCAGAAGTGTTTTGTCATCTTATTTAAATATCATTTAAATATTATTTGACAATATGGCCGGGCACAATAGCTCGCACCTATAGACCCAGCACAGGGGGAAGTCAAGGCAGAAGAATCACATGAGCCCAGGAGTTCAAGAAAAGCCTGGACAACAAAGTGAGACTCCATTTCTACAGAAAACAAAAAAAATAATTAGCCCGGCACGGTCACATGCACCTGCTGCAGTCTCAGCTACTCAGGAGGCTGAGATGGGTGGATCCCTTGAGCCCAGGAGTTCAAGGCTGCAGTGAGCTATGATCACACCACTACACTCCAACCCAAGTGACAGAGTGAGACCCTGTCAAAAAAAATTATGAATAAATAAAATTATTTGACAATATAATGTCTACATAGTAACCGATTGCATGGTAATTCTGCAATGCATTATTTAACTTTCCCTAATTGTTAACCATTTATGTTTTCATTGTTATTATCTGTACAAACATATCTGATTATTTTCTTAGACTAAAAATGGAATAGCCACTTCTATGCAGAAGGAAGCTTTTGATACCTATCACAATTTGCCCCCTGTCTCCTAGAAAGTTTTGCTGATTTGCACTGCCAGTAGCTGTAGGGAGGCAGGGTGGAGGGGACTTACACCCGTCTTCCCAAGCGGCTTCCTTGAACCAGCAACTCAGAATGTTGATACCAAGTGGGGCCTCTGTTTGCTAAAAGCCATCTCAGTCCACAGAAACTGTGTCTAAGACTGGCCTCGCCACATTTTGAAGTGGATAAAACTGGTCTTGGATGCCTTCCTCCCTCCCTCATTCCCACATAGCCACTTGATCTGACTGTAGCCCCTCGCCTCCCAGGTTCAGCAGCAGTTGCTCTGCTCCTACCCCCTGGATTCACAGACCCTACAAGGCTTTTCCCATCCCATCAGCAGGCTATAGACTTTCCATCGACAGCTTTATGAATCTGTTACATGCACTTATGTGAATGGGTTCGGGGGAGCAGGCTGAATTCAGAGTACAACGGTCCTGAGTCAGCCCAGGCAGAGACTGGGACATCAGACCCAGTGAGGAGGCTGTCACCGGGCAGGGGATAGTGTTCCAGGGCCAGATGAGCAGTAGGAGTCCATGTTCATGCCTGCTCTGTCTCTTATAAAGTTGGTCCTTCAGAATGTTCCTCAAAGAGAAGAACAAGGCCTCTCTGAAAAGATAAATTCATTTCCCTTGAAAATTGGCTAAAGAGAGTGTGTTGCAGGGCCATGAGCCCCAGAATGATGGGCAGGATTTCAGCCATTTGCTTGGCAAATTGTGCTGCTCTCTGAGCCTTAAATCTGCATATCGGTGATGGGAGTTTGGGGAGGGAAGACCACACATGGTCCCATCCCGCTGCTGACCGCCTCTCTTTTGGCCCCTGCAGTCTGACGGCTCCATCCTGGCCATCGCCCTGCTGATCCTGTTCCTGCTCCTAGCCCTGGCTCTCCTCTGGTGGTTCTGGCCCCTCTGCTGCACCGTGGTAAGTGCCCCAAACTTCAGGCCATGGAAGGCGAAGGGTGACATAAAGTTCACAGACCATGAGTAGAGAGAAAGGGATTTTTAAAAAACTAAAGACGGGAGACAAATCTTGTGTTTTTTTATACAATTTATACAAAATTGATGTGAACTGACATTGATCAATGGAACCATGAGTCATCAGCAGTCAGTATGAGTTAAGGTGTGAGATTGCCAATGGCCATACCCCTTGGGTGGGGCAACTGGGGTAACTGCTCTAGTTTTGGTGCTTAAGAAAGAGCCACAGGACACCACAAATAATAAGTGTTATTCTACATGTAATGAACATATATGCCTCTGTATGTACAGTACACACACATACACACACACACATTTGTTGAGTTGCCCAACCTATACTCTTCTAAGGCCTCCCTGATCTTAGTAACTAGTCTACCTATCTGAGAAAGTGCCTCTGGCCTGACCTCTTTATTTTCGACAATAAAGAATGGCACTTACCTCTATTTCATTGATTTTAGCAGCTTTTGTAGGACACACCTACTGTGTGTCCAGCACTGGGCTAAGCGCTTTGGCTACAAGATCAATAAAAACCTGCCTCCTCCCCATCATTGTCATATGGAGTCACCACATGACAATGTCTCCCCAAAATAACTTAGGGCCTGGAATAATCCACCCTGACGATAATCCCAAATGGTAAATGTCTGGCTGTCAATTTCTGTTCTCTGGCTCTTAGACTGGGAAAAGTCCAGACAAAGTAATAGCCTAATAAAGAAAAAAAAAACATTCCCTGTGACATGTCTATTTCTAGCCTGTGCCATGCCTTTCTGTGAATCCGTGTGTGCTGTGGAGTCTGTGAGTGTGAAGTGGCCACTGCTTCACTGCCATGGCATCTTCATTTCCTGTATTTCAGTTCTTCCATGGAAGAGCCACAGGGTGTAATAGACAGTGAGCCTCTCCAGGACAGGGACTCATCTTCATTTTCCCTCTGAAACTTCAGCATTTAGCACACAGTGTGAGGGAGTTCACATCTGTGTGTACAGCTGAATTGAACCAAGGCCATAGACAGAGCACTGGACTTGAAAAGCAAGGGGAAATGGCTTCGGATGACATGTTAAAGAGGTGGCAAATGCATGAGATGAGAGGCTCAACCAAGATGTGGACCATGTGGCAGGGACTTCTGGAAAGGGTTGACTTGCAGCAGACAAGTGTGGAAGGAAAGACCCAGGACAGGCACAAGTCTTGGATTAATTAGTACCCTCCAGGCTGAGCTGGATATCACTGAGATTTTAAACAGATTCTTACCAGAGCAGCTCCAAGAGTTAAATATTGTTTTAAACACTAAAGGCTACATAACCATTTTATTCTGAGGGTAAATATTCCTGATGAGTCAGCCCAAGTCCTTTCCATGGAGATTCAAAAGCAAGCACATTTTCAAGTCCAGAAAAAGAAAAGAAAAACCTTACAGTGGGTTCTTAAAGAAGAGGTGGGCAGGCCTGGTAGCAGCAGGCAGTGAATACTATTATAGTCCCTTTGATTGTTTACAAACAGTTACCTCTGGGTGAGGACAGCTAGGACCATTAGAACAGCCAAGCAGCGCTCCACCAAATACCAGCTGTGTGACCTTGAGCAAGTTTCTTCACCTCTCTCTCAGTTTCCTCATTGGTATAATGAGGACAATAAGAGCTCCCACCTCATAGTTAGATGGTGAAGAGTATAAAGGAGCGTATATATATGTGCTTAGAAAGCACCTAACACACAGTAAGTGCTACAGATTATTATTATTTAAAAGTATTTTACCGTAATAGGAATCTATTATGATACTGTGTGGCATTCCATTTATATTCTTGGGAAATGTTTTCAAAATAAACCTTTTGTTATTGGAAGCAATGTCACCCAAGGCCAAATTGAGTTTTGCAATATTCAAAATATTTTTCAATGAATTTATCTGGTTAAGTCCCTGTTGCTTTGGAAGGCAGCCAAAATGTCTTAATGTGGTCTGACTTTGTAAGTCTTAAAGGATTTCTTTATGAGGGTTCATCTTAGAGATTCATTTTTCCTGTTTAGGATGTCTATTTAAGGGGCCTCCTCTCCCTCTTTCAGAAAGCTGGCTTGGGCTCCAGTGCTTGGTCTGACCCCTAAAACTACTTGCTGATCACTCGCTTCCTTGATGAGGGGTGATGCTCCGGAGCAGGGCAGGATAAGGTCATGTGTTTCCTGAACAGTATACTCAGGAGTGAAGGCAAACGTGGGCCTCCCATCAGAGTTTCATTCAGAGGACATGGGGGGAGTTTCTCTCCCCTAAGATACAGCACTCCTCACCACAGTCCCCAGATGAATAGAGGGCATTCTTGTAAACAATGGTCCTCAAACCTTCCTCTGTCACTCTTCCTGCATCTACCCCAAGGGTAGGGAATGCCCCTCAACCTACTAGCAAAGCCGCATCTCAGTGCTGGAGCAAAAGCCAGAAAGCAGAAAAGACCTAAAAAACGTGGGGTATACGTCTGCCGTGTGCCTTCTCCTTCCTGCTGCAATCTTTTCTTTAGGAGTGATACTCAAAATATTTAACAACCTGCAAGGCTCCCACCCCCACTGAGCCATGCTTTAACCCCCAGTGGCTGAGTATGTGAAGGGGTGGGGGATGAAGTCCTGCAGGGTGGCTGGGTAAGAGGGCAAGCCCAGTTACTAACTACAAAGAGCAGCTTTAGATGTACTGGCCAGGATGAGCAGACCAGGCACAGGGTTGCTCTCTTCTGCCTCTGTTCAGCATCCTCCTGCTTCCTGCTGGTCCTGTCTGGAAGAAGAAACCTGATGGGTAAGGGTGACAGATGATGCCTACCCACTGCACTTGGCCTTTCCCTAAGGACCCCACTCCCCCATTTGGGCTTCTAACGTCCAGCCAAATGGAACCTGAATTAACTTGTTGCCAGCCTGCCAGATGTAATCT
Organism: Theropithecus gelada; assembly: GCF_003255815.1. Classification (NCBI taxonomy): domain Eukaryota; kingdom Metazoa; phylum Chordata; class Mammalia; order Primates; family Cercopithecidae; genus Theropithecus; species Theropithecus gelada. The sequence continues at coordinate 89,774,617 of NC_037681.1, forward strand.
ACCAGTAATGACTGATGGGGAGAGAGATAACTGACCACATCTTGAATCAAAACCTTTAGCGTTTCCCAGCTTGTTCCTCAGTGTCCCCAGGCGGACCTCTGGCTTTTAAGATTCCTGTACTTACTCATTGGCACAAAACACCCACCTTGAAGGGGAGAGAGGAATTGGACTATGCACACTGGGCTTATTTACATTTTCAAATAGGTAATTCAAGGGGTTAATATTTTACCAAATAATAAAAATAATAAAGCCCTGCCTCAGTTCCACAAGGGACATTTCCAGAACCCTTCAAGTCACGCCATGTCCACTCCATCTACTCATAAGTTTGGTCCAACATTATTGAAATCTCAAAATTGAACTTTAAAAAGAGGACGATTAGGAAATCTAAAACAGAAAAGGATCTTTTTTAAAAAAAATTGCAATGTATTAGAAGAGTAAATGTTATGAATGGCTTGAATGTGTAGGGGGAAAAAGCCGTCAATGAATCAGTGACGTTATGGCACTAAAAAGTTGTAGAAAATGCAGGTATCCCTGAGAGTCTACCCTCACCCCAGCCAAGAGTCAATGCCCTGATGGGAGCCTGCAGCCCAGCTAGAGGGTAAATTTATGTACACAGAGAAAGGCCATCATATCCTGCCTAAATTTCAGCAGGTAGCAAGACACTGGAGGATTCTGATTAGTAATGGGGACTGGCTCCCCCAAATGAGAAATCTGGAGTATAGAAGAAATCCCTGCTGGGGCTCTCAGTTTCCTGACCCCATGTTGACACTCTGATAAACAACGCAATTCCCGATCTCCCCTCTGTCCCTATACCTACACCTTCCCAGTGGTATGTGTTCTCCTCTCCGGCTCCCAAGACACCAGTCACCTCAGAAGAGAGCAGCCCTGCTTGCTGACGGGGCCACTGCACATTTAGGAGGGCTTCAGCACTCATACTTTAGCAAACTGCTAACTTACCTCTACAGATAAGAACTCCTCCCAAATTGCAACCGTTTCCCTGGAGTTCCCTGCACTATCTCTGACCCTCTCCTATTCAGTAGACAACCTGCTGTTCTAGCTCCATGAGAAAATGGAAGCTGCACTGTGAGAAATCCTTGCACTCCAGCACCCTCATATGTGCATCCTCCTCCAGCATCCCTCTCCCTCCCTTTCCACTGGTGTTCTTCATTTCTTCCTTTCTCACTCGGCAAGGGTGGGGAACGCCCCTCAACCTACTAGCCAAGCTGCATCTCAGTGCTGGAGAAAAAGCCAGCATCCTTTCCTTTCCACTGGCTTCCTCCCTCTGCCTACAAACATATGCCAGCCACCTTTATCCTTTAAAAAATGTGTCTGTGTTAGTCTGTCCTCATACTGCTACAAAGACATATATATCTGAGATTGGGTAATGTATAAAGAAAAGAGGTTCAATTGGCTCACAGTTCTGCAGGCTGTACAGGAAGCATAGTGGCTTCCGCCTCTGGGGAGGCCTCAGGAAGGTTCCAGTCATGGCTGACGGCCAAGTGGAAGCGAGGCATCTCACATGGTGGGAGCAGGAGGAAGAGAAGAACGAGGTGGGAGGGGCTACAAACTTTTCAACAACCAGATCTCAGGAAAACTCACACACTATCACAAGAACAGCACCAAAGGGATGGTGCTAAGTCATTCATGAGAAACCCGCCCCCATGATCCAATCACCTGATGGATCAGGTGATGACTGATGGCTGCAATCAGCCAATCACCTCCCATTAGGCCTTTCCTCCAACATTGGGGATTACAACTCTACTGGGAGATTTGCGTGGGAACACAGATCCAACCCATGTTAATCTCATGCCTTATTTCTCCTTCATGCTACTCTCTTCTCCCTCCCCTTCCTTTCACCCACACACTCCTTTGCAGAGCATCCACTGTCCACAATTCCTGTCATTCCCTCTTCCTCCCACTGCACCCTGAGCACCATTGCCATTATTTCTCCAATCCTTCACTTGCAAAACGGAATTTCCCAGCCACTGGTCTCCATTCATTTCTCATTCTTCTTTACCTCTTTCAGCAGTAGGCACTATCGACTTCCCTCTCCTTTAAACTGCCTCCTCCACTGGTGTCTCTTGGCTCTTCTCCTATGTCTCTGTGCAGTTTCTCCCTGTCTCCCTCATGGGTTCTCTTTCCTCTGTTTGCCAGTTGTTCTCCAGGGTTGCCTTCCACCCTCTTCTCTAACACCTTGTCCCTAGTCAATGTCACCTACTCCCACAACTTCAACTACTTAATGTGTTTACCCATCACTGGCCTTGGCTCCAGAGGACCAGCCCACATTAAAGGGACCAATGGACATCTCAAATGCAGGCATCGCACCCTCAGCATACCCCCCGCTAAACTCTTCACGTTACCCCCTAAACCTGCTCTTCATCAGTGGATGTGCCATTGTCCTCTAGGCTGCCCAAACTAGGGACTGCAGAGCAACCGCTGATGTCTTCTTCGGCCTCTCCTTGTCTTATCTCACTTTGGAGTTGCCTACAGCACATCCTTTCCCACACCTCATCTTATCTCACATCTGTCCACACCCTCTACCCCAGCACAGTCACGGTACCTGTCACTCAGTAGTTGCTTAAGAAATATTTGTGGAATGAAAGAATGAATACCATTGTCTTACTCTAGGATTCCACATCTCCCACCTGAATTATTTCAGCAATTTCCTAACTGCTCTTTTAGTCTTTCTCACCTTCATTAGAGAGACTTTTCATTTTTTAAAAAGGCAGCCAGGTGATGAGCCTACTCACTACCCTGCCTAGCATCCTCTTGAGTGTTCAGCGGCTGTAAAACAGAGTTCCCGTTCCTTGATGTGGCATGTGTAGGGCTTTTCCATCCTGGCCCCACTTCTCCAGCCTCACTTCTTACCTTCCCCTCCTGTGCATAGTCTCCCTTGGCACCCGTGCCTGCTTCTTTCATAACGCTGATCATGCCGTGAAAATTGCCTGTTTGCTTGTCTGTCTTCCACACCTTACACACCCATTTTTTTTCTCATCTCTGGTTTCCCTCATCCTTTGTGGGCTGCCTGATGTAGCTGTTGGAAGCCAAGGCTGTAGGTCCCCAGAGCATAATACAGTGCCTGGCTCAAAGCTGCTGTTCAATGTATCTCAAAGTTCATTAGCAGCCAAGTGGATGGAGGATCAGCTGTGGGCACACTCTACTCTTTGGGGCTCCTTAAACCTACCAGGTACTTCCTTATCATGATCTCTTTGCTCATATTATTTCCTCTTGCTGAAATAGTTTCACCTTCTTTATCTTCTCTATAAACAATTCTTCCTTCAAAGTCCAGCTCGCTGTTCACTCCATTTCAGTAGCATCCTGCGCACCTTTTCCTCACCTGGAGAGGATCAGCCGCTATCCCACTTGGTTTCCATGGCATTTTTCTCACACCTCTATTAGAGCATTTGTTCATTCTATCACAAGTATTTATGTATATATCTCTCACTGTACAGACAGTCCCCAACTTATGGTGATTCAACTTAGAATTTTTCGACTTCGTAATGGTATGAAAGCTGTGCGCATTCAATAGAAAGCATACTTCGAGTACCAATACAACCATTCTGTTTTTCACTTTCAGTATAGTATTCAATAAATTATGAGATAGTCAATACTTTATTATAGAATAGGCTTTGTGTTATCTATTTTGCCCAAGTTTAGACCGATGTCATTGTTCTGAGCACATTTAAGTTTGACTAGGCTAAGCCATGATGTTCACTAGGTTAGCTGTATTAAATGCCTGTTCAACTTATGACATGTTCAACTTACAATGGGTTTAATCTGGACCTAGTCCCATCACACATCGAGGAGAATCTGTACCATGAACTCTTCCATGGCAAGGAGAAACTAGTCACAGAAACTAATCCCAAAATAGAGTACAGTGCCTAGTACGTATTATAATTTGTGTATTTTCCAAATCAAACTAAAAAGCTAAGTCTTCTTAGGGGAAGAGTGTTAGATACAGAAGGAGCCCACAGACCTATGGAACTGTAATGAGTGGTTGCTTCATGGGGGTTTATGTTATTCTATTTCATGACTTACATATACGTTATATGCAATATTTTATATGTCTAATATTATATAACAAAGGACATTTAAATCAGTTTCTTAAATAAAATCCTAGAAATATGTCTATTTTATTGGGAAGTTAATGGTATATGAGAAACTCCAAGTGAAAAGATCTTAGCATATTTTGCAAAATGAAAAAGTTCTGGGCAGGGCACAGTGACTCACACCTACAATCCCAACACTGTGGAAGTGCCGAGGCAGGAGGATCACTGGAGCCCTAGAGTTTGAGACTAGCCTAGGCAACATGGTGAGACAGCATTTCTATTTAAAGAAATAAAGTTCTGGAAATTAGTTGCATAATTATGTGAATATATGTAAGACTACTGAACTGTACACTTAAAAATAATTAAGATAATAAGTTTTATATTAAGTGCTTTTAACCACAATCAAAAAGAAAAAATATCTTGCTTTTAAAGCTGCAATTTTTCTGCAGTCCAGCTAGTTAAACCACCACACTATTTAGGTCAAATCAAATCACTGTATTTCTGTTCAAATAACAGCAATTTTTTTTCAATATATTGGGAGAGGCTCTTGTCCATGCATTCAGAATTTCTTCCTATATAAACAAAATTATGTTCTCCCTGTCTTGTTTTCAGTGACCTCGTAGGTATCTTATGAACAGCTTTTAAAGAATTATGTAACTGATCATGTTTAATTCACTTAATTAAATTTCAAGGATAGTTCAACAAATAAGCCCACTGGACATCTCCAATGTCAAATTGCAAAGGACAAAAATTAATCAAGAACTTGATATGCCTTAAATGGAAATAAAAATAAAGCATTAAAATAATGTTCTTCGCACCATTAAGAATAACATTTAATTTGTAGGGCCAGACAACCCAAGCCTAACATCACCAAAAGGATTTTGGTTTAATAAAAACACGACTGAGACAGGCAACTTCTGACGCAGGCATCTTGGGCCTTATACTGATTGTGCTTTCTTGATCCTGTTCCAGCCTCCACCCATTCCCATCTGGACACGCCTCACACTACAGCTGACAAGATTATTTCTCATTAGCACACAGAGCTCTGCCATGACCTGCCCTCACCTCCGGGGGGCAGGTACACCACACACCTTACACACCCATTTTTTTCTCATCTCTGGCTTCCCTCATCCTTTGTGGGCTGCCTGATAACCCCCAACCGCCATGGTTATGCCTGCTGGTGAAATGGAAAGAGGCGAGTTGCTGTTAAAGTCGACTGGGTTTCAATGCCCCATCTTCCTCTACCAGTTAAAGGATTAGTCCAGTCCTTTAACCTTAATTTCCTCCATGTGAAAAACTAGAAAATTGGAACCATATTGTCTCTAAGGCTGCTTCTTCATATTCATACCTTCTCTAAGTGAATCTGTTTCTCCCTTTCAAGATTCCCTGGTCTGTGGTTCTCAAACCTGGTTACATATTGAAACCACTTGAGGACTTTTTATATGATACAAGTACTCAGGGATAGCATTTCCAAACTATGTCAGGGCCATCATACCCTGCAAGTACGAATAGGTGCACTTCAGAACAAGAGGTATTTAGACAGTGAGTTTTAAAGACATCCTTAAACTAAATTGAATCACTGTCTTTACTGCGAGACTTCTCAGAGTCATTAATAGGATAATTTGCATGTGACTCTTCAAATTTATTTTGACCCTAGAACTCTTCCTTGGCCTGTCACTACCTGTACTCTGCCAAACACCTGTTAACATACTGACATCTGGAAGGACACTAGTATTCTGCCAAATACTATTTGAGAAACACAGTCCTAGAGAATGCTGAAGCAGCTAAAAGAGCAGGTTCCTGGATCCTAAGGTGCAGCCTCTTTCCTGCCCTCCCTGGAGGCTGTATCAGTATAAACAAGCTTGGGCATCTTGTGAACATCATCAACTCACCCTTGTTCCCTCTGTGCCCTGTTCAGATCCCACTGACACTGCTAGTGTTTAAAATCAGCTTTTCCGTAACCCAGGCAGAGACCAGAGGTTCCTCCTCCAGGCCTCAGGGAATCTGAATTCATGGATTTATTTTGCTGTTTCACTTCACAGAGTTTTGCAGTGACACTGGCATATCATCTGATGGAGAATATGCACAAAGCCATTCTCTCACATTACCATGTGAATCCCTTAGGCCCTATCGACTAATGGTAAAGTCCCTGCTGCAACTCTTACTTTAGATAGTGATGAATTAGGCCTTTTAAATAGTCTCAATCTTAAGGGAGATGAGATGAGAGACCAAAATTCATTTGAAATTTGAGTTCCAAATTGGAGGAAAAAAAAGTTGACCTTATTTCTTTGAAAATTTCTGGTACCACATTCCAAATTAACACCCTTGGTACCATCCTTTGCTAAACTTTTACAGTATAAAATTACTGAATTCAGGCCTTCCTTGGCCAGCATTAACCTACCCGTCAGTCGTGAGGTCTCTATTCAATTGATGCTGTCTGTACAGTGGAAAGATTCCTTTATCCGCCATTGACTAGCATCTCATCTCTCCTGGATGTTTTTCATATCAAGATGCCTACTTTCCCTTGATTTCTTGATTTCAATTAAAAGAATACTTACAAGGTTTGGAAGCCAGAACAGAAGGCTAGAATGTAAAAAGGGTCAGAGCAAGCATCCCCTTCTAGCTGTGATGTTAAAACCCTTATTAGGTGGCTTTTCAGATCTGGATTGGCATTTCTTCTAAACATAACTCTGTTCTGATGGCTTCTCATGCAGAATTTAAAAGGCCAGGGGGGCAGCAGTTGTGTTGGCTTAAAGAGATCAACGCAGAAGTCCCCCAGGACATACAATGTTTTAAATCAAAGGCTTCAAAAAAGACCTTTGTCATCTAAATACAGGCACATTTATTTGAGCTAACCTCTGAGCATGCATGAAGTCATCATTTGTGAAAAAAAAAAAAAAAATCCATTACTATTGACTGACTATGCAGCAGACTCCACAGCAAAACAAAAACAAAAATTCCTGGATAAAATATAATAGAAGTTGCTTTAAATGCATAGCCAGGCTCGTGAGAAAATAGGAGACATCTCCAGGGCCCAAATAAAGCAGGATCTGGAAATCAGATGGTCAGCTGACCCTAAAGCAGTGGCTTCCTGCCTGAGGTTTTTTATCTCAGTAACCTAGATGTTTGGCTTAATAGCCTTTCATGGGCCCATAAAAGTTTGGGAGTTGAAATTGAGTCTTCTGCCTAAAGCTGCCTACAGCCTTGAGTGAAAGATGGGCTATGGGTTTGATGTGGATGTGTATGTTTGTGTCCCTAAGAATTCATAACCTCTGAGAGGTCTAGAGTTCAAACTTACACTACTTGAAGTTTTGTAAATTGCAAGCTAAGACCAAGTTTGGAAATGCTTAGGGATCTGAAAGAGGAAACCCGAAACCTCTGGCAGGTTCATGCCTCAACCCAGGCCTCGTAGAATTCCCATAGGTAAATGCCTACTACACATGAGCATTTTGGTAATCCCAAATTACCAAAAACCCAAGAATATTATTTACTACTTGGGCCCTTGGGATTTTATGATACACATGGAAAGCACAAAAGACCAGAAAAAGAATGAGGAAGTCAGTCCCTGTCAGCACTATTCCCTTTGCTGTGTCCAAAGTTAACAATAATTGTCAAATAGCAGATACATTGAAAAATCTCTGTGTATCACCATTTCTGCTATAACATGAAGTGTGTTCCTGAAGATATGACTGCATTATTACATTTTGGCCCATGAAAATAATAGGACTAATGGGGAAAATGGATTCAGAGCAGAACATTCAAAACTGTGCCATCTTACAAAATAATATACTAGGTTGGCACAAAAGTAATTGCAGTTTTTGCCATTGAAAGGAATGACAAAATCACAATTACTTTTCGCCAACCTAATGCTAAAAAAAGAATAATCAACTCAATAAAAATGCCACTATTTTAAACACCTTGAATTCTTAATAAAAGATACTTCAGTAAATATGGCTCTTTACCTTGATTTTTAAAAATAAACAGGTGAAGTTTCTTAGTGGACGTGAGTCTGATATAGCACTGCGGCTTTGAGCTACAGAGACGAGACAGAAGGAAGGACATTCTTAGGGCGAAGTGTCACAACACAAAGGGGGATGACTATGACTCAGTGTCGTGTTATTCCTTCTGCACTGGCTTAAAATAGAATTTCAGCTTTTGTTGTGTTGCCAGATTCCTCTTTTCATTTAAAAAAAAAAAAAAAAAGTGATTTGTGTGGTTTCAAATAAGACCGAAAACCATGAAAGTACTATTCTGCCGCTCTCGGCATTACTGCCTTTTCTTCACTCCATCACACATGCCTCTAATCCCCTCTTAAGCAAATGGTGGCTCCTGTGAGTTCCGTTCTCCTTTCTCTGGTTTTTCAGCATGGTCTCTGAGGAAGCTCATTTGGGTTTCTTTATGCCCATTGCTCTCACAGTATCTCATCTTCTCTTATCTCTTTACAAACATCTCCTGCACAGGCTGATGGCTTTCCTCCCTCATTCAACCCCTGCATTTTTTGAACCAGGACACACACTCCTATTGACAATGCTATGTAACAGGTTTTTATGAGGAAAAGTACCTGCATTCCAGAACACCATACATGCTGGACTTGCACAAGGACGCACCTAAGTGAGCAAGCAAATGAGGTATGCCTGGTTTCTGTATATTCCTCCCCAGGTCCCTACTGGTGGCTGGGCAGCATTTTCACATTCATCTGATGTGACTCAGTGGCGCCAAATACTGTCACCTCACACTTTTAAATGTCTAGTGGTTAACATTATGTGAAGTTTACTATGAAGAAAAAAAGACAAAAAATAGACATTACCTTCCCCTTGACCTTGTGAGAATCAGATTTTGAGCTAGCACAGTTTTGCAGTTTAGTGATTTTATTGCGCGGTTTACCTACCACATATGAACAGTCCCATGTTACATATCTATGTTGGAACAAAACAGACTGTGCATGTAGTTTTCAAGTTTTCAGAAAGTCTTCTTAGAAATGAATTTGGGATACAAAACTGGAAAATGGAGTCTGTAATCACATGGCAAGTGAATTTACATGGAAGCCTGGGTTAGGGGATACAAAGGGGTATAGGTGGTATCTAATAAGGTGGCATAATTAACCATAAGGCCAATCCATGACTCTGATTAGATTCCCATGATGCAGTGCATCCAAGCTTCACAACCCACTCTTGGCAGTTGGGACTTTCAGCAGCTTAACTACTGAAGAAACATTTATATGGAGGGTGAAGAGACCAGAATTGAATCTTGTAACACATATTAAGTGCTTATTTGAGAGGCAAGGAAGTTTATAATAATCAGAAATGCTTCCTGTATCCCTCCCTTTTCAGGAACATGCACTCATTTATTCCAGAAATAGTGGCCAAGTAACAAACACTGAACTGTGTGTCAGGAGATAAGTATGCCCATGTCTTCAAGAGCTTAGAGCCCAGTGCAGAAGTCAGAGGAACAAACACAGTTCAATGAGTTTATTGCTAACAGTGCAGACAGACAGCGATAAGATCCATGTCCCTAACTCCCAGGGAGCCATCTGGCTGGGACTGTTTCAGGGCTGGATCCAGAAATCCAGGCCATGCCAGCCTTGTATGCAGATAACCACAAATTCACATCAGTGGAAGCCAAGGAGTACCTGCATGCAGAGCTGAAAATTTACTCCAGAAATAATTCTATGTCTTCCCCCACACAGGACAGGGGAGGCAATGGAGAGCCCAGAGTTCCTGACAATGGAGCAGGGACACCATAATTTTTAGAATGAAACAGCTTCAATGCTGGTATTTCTAATCAGCTATAAGCAAGTCTCAACAGAGCACTCATGGGAATGTCTGACTTGAAGCTAAACATAGCCCCTACGTATCTAATACAGGTATGGGGCTCCTAGAAATAAGCTAATTCATAGTTCTCAAAGTGCGGTCCCTGGACCAGCAGATACCTTGTCAGAAACACAGGCGCCCCTCCCCATACCCACTAATGAGGAACTCAGGGGTGTACCCCAGAAAGCTGTGTTTTAAGAAGCCCTCCAGGTGATTCTGGTAGTCAATAAAGTTTGAAACCACTGAGCTAATTAAAATTAGAGGACAAGGGCTTCGTTTTGTTAATAAAGGAATTATCTGAAGCTGCTCTCTTGGACTTTGTCTAGACAGCAGAGATGCCTGTGTGTCAAGGAAGGGTCTCCTTTGCAGCAAGAGACCAGCCCTTCAGCATAGAGGACTTGCAGGAAGTGCCCTGCATTCAGCTCATGCAAAAAGGACACTGAGACACAAAATACAACTTAAGAAGAAAGGGGCCAAAAACCAGTCCCCTGTTCTGTTCCACTTCTCATCCATGACATGAGCATTTGTCGACAATAAGCCTGTCTGTACAGCTTACCCTATTAACTAGTCCCTGTCACAGTGTGAGTAGACAAGAAAGATGAGGAGGAGAGATGTGAAGTTGTGGTGGAGGATTTCTCAACAAGGTGACAGAGGCAAAACAGGGGGCCACGAGGAATCACTAGGCCTGGCATCCTTTTGCTGCTAGAGCAGCATGTGGGCCTGATTTGCGGCTTCAAATGGAATGTCTAGTGAGCCAGCACGGCCATCATCTGGGAGGTAGGAAAGGTGGCCATGTTGAAAACTGGAATGATAGCATCCTGTGTTCCATTGCACAAGACTGTAACAGTAGAGTTAGCAAGTGGCAAACACAGTGGCAAGGATCAAAGCCTACACTTTAGGAATCAAACTTCAATACTTCTAGAGAAAAAAGAAAAGCAAAATAAACTCATCAGGTACTTTATTTCACCTTAACAATTTATAAAATCAATTTACAAAACCATTTATAAAAATAAAATGAACTGTTAGAGAGAACTTTATAGAGACCCAAATGGTTGAACTTAATTCATAAAACCAAAATAGTTCAACTTCCCAGGCGTCAAACAGGCCCTGGGCACACGTGATCTTTCTACCGTATTCGTACTATGCTGACTGCATCTCCACATCTTCCATCATTACCATTTCCAACAGCCAAACTCAGGGGTGCACATAAGAACTGGAATTTGTTTGACTCAATGAGAAGCTGTCAATAACATTTCAATTTGATCAGATTCTACCTGATCTTTTCTGACTTTCCTTTATCTATGCAATGATCATCATCAAATCTGGCCCTACCTCGTATCAGCCTGAACAGAGATGGATAAAGTCAGAATGAAAGTCACTGGTAAGAGAGGAGAGGAGATACATCTCCCAACACACAACAGTTTCAAGAAATTCTCAGGTATCAGAGAAACACCAATAGAATTCAGGAGTTTCATATTCCATCTCATTTTTCCCATCCCCTTTATCTCACCAGTCCAACTCTTAGTGCAAAAGGGACTCTAGGGCAGCTATCCCAAGGAGGCAAATGGTCACTTTCTGCTTCTCTGAAGTGGTGCTGGTCTGCAGAGTAGAAATATGAAAAATGTTCTCAGATTTACTCCCATACTACCATCCAGTTCTTCCATGTTATGCTTGTGTTCATTGGAGAATTTTTGTTTAAAATATTTTATTAATGATCTTTCAACCTTATCCATCTTCTTTGTCCCTCTTAACGAGGAAGGTGCAAAAGAGCCCGCCCATAACCAAGAGGATGCTCACATAACCTGAGAAAAGGAGAGTGGGCCAAACCAAGCCTGAGCTTGGAAGCTGATTCTAGCTTGCATTCTAGTTGGAAATAGAGGCTTTCTAGTCATGCTGGTTGGAAACAATTATGCAATTTGCCTTTCAATTATGATTCAAAGTGCTACAGAAAACAAACATGGTGGGAGCCCACAAAGAGGACCTTGTCCTTTCTGTGAGATTCCCAGGGGAGGTGCATTTACTGGAGATCTGTTTGATAAGTAGGTGTTCACTGGGGAATGTGCAGGGCTGTGGATTGAGGGTGGAGGAAGTAGTGAGCATTTGGGCAGAAGATACTGCACTTGAGAAGTAGCAGAGCATGTGGAAGGAACGGAAAGGTGCCCAGGAGACTGGAGTACAGAAAGTGAAGGAGAGAGATGCAGTGGGAGGGAAGTGAGGCCACATCATGTGGGCCTTGTGGGACATGGGAACAGTTTGCATTTTATCCTATAAGCCATGGGAAGCCATTAGCAGGGGTGCACTGGTTTTAAGTACTGAAGCAACCATAGAGATGTCTATTTTTAAGGCTACTCTGTGTGTGGCCGTGTTGCCCTGGTGCTGCAGGCTACAGAGCAATGCAGGCTTTTGCCCAAGCTACTCCGCCAGGCAACACAGACTCTGGCCCTGAGGGGAATGGAGTGGTCTGAGAGAGTTGACATGTCCCTGTGCTCAGAGCACTCCTTTGGGTGGCCCATGTGCTGGTTTTGGCACAAGGATTTGGCCCACTCACAGACAGCCTATCCAACTTCACTGCTTGGAATTCTCATCCCTGACTCCAAGCTTAGCCTATCTAGATCATACTTTAAAAAGCTGTCCTGCCATCCTGTGGTGAGCTGCACCCTGCTCCCCAGGGGCAAGCTGCTGGTGCATGGGCTTGAAGCAATGAGAAGACTTCCTGCCCATTCCTGCTGAACATAGCCAGATGCCCAGCCAATGAGACCAGGTTGGAGGTACTTAATTCCTGTTTACCTGAACAGAGTGACATTTTTTCCAGAAGCTCAGGTGCCCAACTTATAGTGTGTCAATGTGAAATCTGGATCATAAACCAGCCCCTCTTTATCAATATTTAATAAGTCATGTATTTTAGCATGGTATTTTGGGTTCCTTAGGGTCTGGCACATTGCAGGATGTAGAATAGATATTCAATTAATACTTAATACATTAAATTAAACAGCAACCGTATTGATGGGTTGTTCTGAGTGTTGGGCCACCTGGAACCGCATTCCCCGGCCAGTGTCATAGCTGACACACATGTAGCCAGGCATACTGCTACCGACTCCCCCAAAACCCTTGGCCACTGTCAGAACACCAGCCTCCTATCTCACTCAGTTCATAAAGTGCTGGCCCATTGGCATGTCTGGAAGCCACCATGCAAAGGCATTTAGTATATGCATCGGGGAGGGGTAGGAAAGATGTAATCAAGGTAAGAGGCACAGACAACAAGAAAGGGAAAGGAGAGTACTAATAGCATGCAGCATCTACTGAGCAGCTACTCGCTACCAGATGCTTAACACACGTGATCGCTCAAACAGTGGAGCTCGGGCAGGTTAAGGGACTCGTCAAATCCTGACAGTCAGGAGAAGGCAGGTCTGGGATTCACAGATAACATCTATGCTGGCCGGGCGCGGTGGCTCACGCCTGTAATCCCAGCACTTTGGGAGGCCGAGACGGGCGGATCACGAGGTCAGGAGATCGAGACCATCCTGGCTAACACGGTGGAACCCCGTCTCTACTAAAAAATACAAAAAACTAGCCGGGCGAGGTGGCGGGCGCCTATAGTCCCAGCTACTCGGGAGGCTGAGGCAGGAGAATGGCGTGAACCCGGGAGGCAGAGCTTGCAGTGAGCTGAGATCCGGCCACTGTACTCCAGCCTGGGTGACAGAGCGAGACTCCGTCTCAAAAAAAAAAAAAAAAAAAAAAAAAATCTATGCTGTGCTTAGCTCATAGCACCGTGTGGACAAAAGCCCTCTGCTCAGCACCAAACCTCTTCACACCCAGGGGCCTTGCCACGTATGCTGCCCTCTCAACATCTGTCTCTTCCCAAACATCCTGTTCCCCCTCTCACTCCCCTCCCTACCCCTGCCCCAGGAGAACAGATGCATTCCAGATCTTGGTCCCCAGATCCTCACCCCTCCCTCCAGTTTCCAGACATTTCCTGCTGTAAGTAATTTACTGCTTCTGGGATGATGGAAAATCAGTCCTGGGCAGTAGCGATCCTCCCCCAGAGATTTCCTTAAGGAACTCTGAGCCAGGGTTGAGTGGGTGAGCACAATCATGGCTTTGCATTTTCCAGAGACCTTCACCAGGCGTCTCACAGCAGCCAGGAAGTGGAAGCAGATGAAATGAGAGTTTGAAACCCCTGGAGGCCTTCACTTCTGCCTCTTCAATTAATTGGATACCATACTTTCAGAGGACTGGAGTCTTGGGCCACTGGCTAAGGTTAATAGAACCTGCAGTGGGAAGCCTGCCTCCTCATGCAAAGATGACGTTATAGATAATGGTAGGGTGGGTAACAGTGTGGGGATTGGAGCCCTAACAAGGTCCCAGAATAATCATCAAACCAGAGGAGACATGTGCTGAGTAGGGAGAGGTAAAGACGTGCTTGCTAACAGCTGAGCATCCTGGCCTGCAGTCAGAGGCTGGTTCCCCAACTGGAAGAAGAAAGAATGGGTCCTGTGGGCACTGCCCAAACACCCATCTACAAAGTCAGCGCCTGGTGTTAAGGCATCAAGAGATAGGGAATGAGCTTCGCATTTGCCAGAAGTTCTCTAAGTAAAAGGACTGAGTAGAGGACCCAAACTTCTGATAATAAGTTTGGGGTGAGAGTAGGAAGCCCTCCAAGGGACAGAGTGGAATTATAGTAGATAATTGCCAAATGCCATGTAAGAGACTCTCAATCCATTTAACGGTAAGGGCTTTCCTTTTATGACAGAGGGGTACAAGTTAGGGTCAAGAGGGAGGAGGGGCTGCTCACTGGCCCCAGCTGTCCCTGCCCTGTCCTTATCCCATGTATCATCATTCTCTCATGGGTTAGACGGTCTCCCAATTACTTGCCCATCCAGAGTTTCCACATGTCTCTCTTCAGCCCCAAAGATGGGACAGTCAGAATCTTATAACATTGTTAGTTAAAGCTTTGTGCCCTGTGCCCTAAGTGTCAGTGCCCTGAAAGAAATCCCTGGACGCTCCTTTGCTGCCTCTGTTGGGAATCGGTCTGCCTGAGCAGCACATCCACCCCGCAGAGGCACCCGTGGGGACCAGTGACAGCCGAAGGACTGCCAGCAGCCTGAGTGGGGTCCACGCTTGATGCATCCCTAAAGCACCGTCTTAACTTCATCATGTGACAATTCTTTGTTAAATGTGTAGATGGTTGGATAGATGGATGAATAATCTGATAGGTGAATGACTAGGTGAATAAATGAGTGAGTAAGTTTGCATGATAGCTATCTGGTGTAGGAAATGAAACTGTTACCTGCGGAACATTTATTTCTCTATATAAAAACACAAAAGATGCAATTTTGACTGGAACTCTCAGCCTGAGTCATATGCTAACTAGCAGAGCTACTCTGTCCAGAAAGACACCTCGTGGCACTGATTAAGTCCGACTTGCTGGGGCCATTGCCATGGTAATTATGGCAGCACCACCACAATACCTCCTGACAGCAGGCCTCTTAGAAGGAAGGTAGCCAGAGATTTTTCACTGACCTGTTCTCTGTTTTCTTTTCAGATTATCAAGGAGGTACCTCCACCCCCTGCTGAGGAGAGTGAGGTAAGTGACCACAGCAGGATGGCGGCAGGTGGGCGGGGTGGCAGAGTGGGGTGGAGAGCTGGCTGGGCAGCTGGACACTTAGCCCCCTACGGAGCAGAGCTAAGTCAGGCCCAAAGAATTTAATATACCTGCCTGTGAAGCAGAAAGGAAGAAAGTCTCTGACCTTTCCTAACCAGGGATGAACAAGAAACTGAACTAAACTGCCAGAAAAGACAATGGATTTTGGAGGTTTTCCTCCCTGCAGAGATAAAATTTGAGACATAAACAAATGTTTTTATCAATACAGTTATTTGGAGCTTTGAGATACTGACTTTTCCTCTCAAACAAACCCTAAGATTCTCTTCTCCCTGCAGAGACTTAATGCTTTATGTGTGTAGATCAGGCGCAATTTGCTGCATTCTCCAATCATTGGCTCTAGGAATAGCCTGATGCCAAATACTTCATTTTTCTTTAATTTAAAAACAATATTATCTAAAGATTTGCCAGGCAGTAATGAAAATATGCTGGAGAGGGATATGTTAATATCCTGGCCTTCCTCTCAAATCCTCATCATCTAAAGAAAAAAATTCTTGGACTCTACCACTGAATTGGCCAGTAAGCAGTTCTGATGCAAGGGTGGCCTGGGGTAGATTACAGTGGAGGCATTAAAGGCTAATCATGAGAAATGCAAGAGTGTCTATCAAGTGGCTTAGGTAATCTGATCACTCTCAGTACAGCTGGAGTCTCTAGAGGTAACACCCACCAATTCAGAAGCCAGGGTTACATATCTAAACACTCAATGAGACCAAAAGATATGTTGATAAGCTTTCAAGTTATTGTCCTCAATCCCTAAGGTCTGTTGTGTGCAAATCAAGTGCCAGTTCCTCACCCTTCCCCTTCCAATGCCTCTGTCAAGTTTCCTACATACAGAAAGAGTAATGATTAAATTAAAACTTCCATGTGGCTCTTATATCCTGAACCATATGCATGTAAGCCAAGGGATTTAATAGCTGCAATCAATTAAAGCACATCTTGTTGGAATGCTAACTTTCTGCCCAGAAATCAAGGGAGGAAATTACATTGCTGTGCAAAGAAGGAGAAAAAACCTTCTTTACATACATAAAAACCTTTCCTTAATCCTTCAAGAGAAAGTACCGTGGCTAGTTCCACGACTGCAGTTGGCTTTGTTTCTGTTGTGTGCAGCTATCTCTTAGACTTCCAGAACATAAAAAATAAAATAGAGCAAGGAGCTCCCTTATTAGGACCGCTTTGTTTGCCCGGAGACAAAGAACATTCCCTCCCTTGTTGTGTTCAGTTAGAGGGGTTGTGGCTCTTTCTTTCAGCTCCTGCTCTGCGTTTGCCTTTAGAAGGTGACGTGGCAGCCATAGTGGTCAAAGTACACCTGGGGATGTAGGTGTAAGACTGGGCTCTGACTTACCCCAGATCCAACATCTAGCCTAGGGTTTCACATGCAGTACAAGCTCAGCAGGGACTTTCAGGATGAAGGACCCAGCAACACAATTTTGGAGCCAAGTGAAAAAGCCCAAACTAGAAAACCATCTAGGAAGAATAGCTAAAAGCAAGGAAGAGAAGTAGTTGAGTTTTTTCAGTTTCATAAAAGTTGTAGAGAGCTGACTTTATTTCCCAAACAGAATGACAACCTCAGAATGCTTGAATCTAAAGGGTTGTGTTAGGCTTAAAAGAGTTTTTGGGCTGAAGCTTCCTCCCTTGTTCCCTGTCACTCTATCAAAGGGATAACTCACGTGAACACCTGCAGTTCATTATACTTGGCCAGACCTGGGCGGGACAGATGACTAGTACATTTCATTTGCTGATGCAAAACAAAACATCCTCTTCCTGGAGCCTAGAGCCCCTCCCCTCCTTCATTTCCCTTTGAAACCCTCTGACTTAATCATTCAATATGATGTCAGAAATAAATCAAGAAACTACCCAAACTGGAGACCTAGGCAATAAAAATTCAAACATTGTACTTTTTAGCATCAGGCACTTTTTAGCACGTGTGTTGGCCCTGTGAGTTAGTCCGCCTAATCTCCCTCCTGATGTATTTTGGCAGAAAAATAAAATAAAAGAACAAGAAGAAGAAAGAAAGAAATCCCACAGACACAGATAACCTAACATAGCCCGTGCAAAGTATTTTATACAATGCTCTGAAAATCATAGTCTCAATCTAGACAGTCTTTTCCTCTAGTTCCCTGTATTCAAATTCCAGTGTTTAACACTCAATAGATAGCTATATGACATCAAACACTCTCTGCCATATATATGAAGACCTTCAGTATTATTTATCCAAACTTTCATCAGTTCTTTAAGTATCATATTCTGAGCATGTCTACTATTTAAATAACTAAACTTAGAGAATGAAGATAACTTTATAATAAGCTCTCAGTGACCTTTTTAATAGAAAATACAAAAATTCATATTAGAAAAAGGAACTACTTTCTGAGATTCTGTGTAACCAACAGTGACACACTTATATAAAGAGGGTACAAAGAGAAATTACTTGAAACTTGAAGAGCTCAGTAAAAGCAAGGAAGGTCCATTTTAACGACTAAGAGGGACATTTCCGGGGTTAAGGGTCTTCTCAAGTGGCACCAGTGAGGATCCCTCCCTAAGTCTCCGGTTATTCCAAATAACTGGCAGTTCATGGGAGAATGCAGTAATGGAGCACTTCATGTGGTGGTTTTGTTCTGCATGTAATCACCTTCCATGGATTTTATGACTATATTTGAGTTTTTATCTGCCTCATTAGCCTGCAAAAAACAGAGACCAGTTCAAGCTAGTCCAAGATGAAAGAACTCAGGTAGACTGTGGCTGGGGAAAGAACTGAGGCAGCTCCAGACACCACCCTCATGGGCTTTTAATTTCACTGCTAGCAGCTCTGCTTCTCTCTGGGAATTTACTCCCTTCTGCTTCTCTTACTGGCCTCCTCTCTGCCCTTGTAACTCTGGTTTGTAGAGAGCCCTCTCCCCTGACTCTATCTGATATTTTCTGTCTTCATTTCACCATCTGCCCCCAGTGCTTATAGCCTGAGTCTCTCGGTTTCCATCTTCTGGTTCCCAATAGGGGAAAATACTTGGTCCAGCTCATCTTTTCACTCCAGACCATAGATCATCAGTCACAGCTCACAGCCAACCGACAGACTGGCGCTCTTGGGTCACATCTGGCCAAAGAGAAGCTTCCTAGTAGGCCCCGTGGCCCTGGTGAGAGTAGCTCCCCTCAGAAGGAGGAGTGGACCTGGTGCAGGCCCTGTGGCCTCTCTGAAATAGTATTGTTTCAGAAACGAAACTTCGGTCTCATTAAATACCACAAAATAAAAGCTACACCCAGGAATCTATGCCATATTCTCCCAACATCTGCCACTTATACAGGCTCCCAGAGATCCTATCGTTCCCAACTTTATGCATATTTGAAAGGCAACAGAGAGCAGGAAGCCCCATGACCGAATGTAAAGTGGGTTATGGCTTAGCCCCAAGCAGCTCCATGTCTCAGACACACACAGACCTACACATGAAGTAAATGTGCTGGAAAGAGAAGATGCTTCCTTTCCCATGTGCTTTCTTACTCTAGCAAAGGCATAGCTCCAGAAACACCTGCCATTTTCTTCCTTAATCACACTGCCTTGGCCAGACCTGGGCTGGACAGATGACGAGTACATTTTATTTGCGATGAAAAACAAAACATTCCTTTCTTGGAGCCTAGAGCACCTCCCCTCCTTCATTTCTCTTGGAAACCCTCTGGCTTAATCAACTAAACATTGTGTCAGAAATAAATCAAGAAACTACCCAAACTGGAGACGTAGGCAATAATAGATAAAACATTGTACTTTTTAGCATCAAGCAAATCAAGGTCTTAGAATCTGACTGGAGGGACATTAGAGTAGTCAAATAGGATAGAGGTAAAAGGTATGTAAGTAATCCTAATGCTTTTTGATATTTAAAAATCTTATTTATTCAACAACTCTAGAATGAGTACCTCCTGTGGGCTAACAGCACGTGTGAGATTCTCTGCCAGAGTTGCCTTAGGAGAGTGTGTAACTGGGCCAGGCATAGTGGCTTAGCACTTTGGGAGGCCGAGGTGGGCAGATAACTTGAGACCAGCCTGGCCAACATGGAAAACCCTGTCTCTACTAAAATTACAAAAAATTAGCTGGGCATGGTGGCACATGCCTGTAATCCCAGCTGATCAGGAGGCTGAGGCAGAAGAATTGCTTGAACCTGGGAGGCGGAAGTTGCAGTGAGCCAAGATCACACCACTGCACTCCAGCCTGGGCAACAGAGCGAGACTCTATCTCAAAAAAAAAAAAAAATAAGAGAGAGAGAGTGTGTAACTGGACGTTTATAAAGTTGGTGGCCTAATCAGTCCTAATCAGGAAGAAAGGCAGAGATTCCTGGTGGATATTGCATGTGAATGTATAAAAACTAATAGTAATAGTGGTTAATTACTAAAGATGACATTTATTGAGCATTTATGACTATCCAGGCAGTGATGTGAAGCACTTTTTGTGGTATATTTCATTTCATCATTCAGCAGCCCTGAAACAAAAGTGTGCTATTATGAACTCCTGTCTTATAGATGCAAAACTGAGGTATAATGAGATTAAAATACCAGTTGCCCCAAGATTTCAATTAAGTGATGGGACTGGGATTCAACTTGTACCTGAAAAAGAAGCATAGAGCAGTCTTTCCTCACCCGTCCCTGAAGACGATGTAGCTCCTGCAACCAAGAGCAAGGCCTCCGCTCCTTGTTGGGAGCATCAGGTGCCCCTTTCTTGAGTGGCAGTGCCACCCCTCTCTGACCCTGTCACTCGGACAGGGCACACAGCCCCTTTTAAGACTGATGTAAAGATGGCTACTTATTTTCTGTGCTCTGTCTGTGGCCCTAGTGTGTAGCTATTCTCTTTAGCTCTCATTCCCGTGTTTCCCACCTGTCTTCTCTTTCATGCTCCCACATCACCATGTCTCATCATGAAACTTTAGAATGCATCTGGGAGCTTGGTATGGTGGCTCACTCCTGTAATCCAAGCACCTTGGGAGGCTCAAGCAGGATTGCTTGGGACCAGGAGTTTGAGACCAGCCTGGGCAACATAGGGAGACCCCCATCTCTACAAAAATAAAAATTAGCTTGGCATGGTGGCTGTCACACATGTGGTCCCAGCTACTTGGGAGACTGAGGCTGGAGAGTCGCTTAAGTCCAGAAGCTGGAAACTGCAGTGAGCCATGTTCGTGCCACTGCACTCTAGCCTGGACAACGGAGCAAGACCCCAACTCTTCCAAAAAAAGAATGTGTCTTCCTGTTTTAATAATGGGTTAGTACATGTGCACTGGGGGGTGGGTGAGAGTGAGAAAGGATATGAATATGTGGACATCTATAGGTTGGTGTTTTGTATCTGAAGGGAGAGGGGTGCCTATTGAAGGCATTGATGCCCATCCAGTGAACAATAGGCACCTGGCTTTGAAGGATGAGCTTATTTTCAGATTTATTATTATGCTCACTGATCCTAACAATTTCTCTGTGGCAAGAAATGTTTAGATAGGAAAACTGAGCTTTGGAAAATTATACAGGGCTAGATAAGTTGAACTCCTAATAGCAACAGGCCTGGCATCCTTCATGACTACACAGACACCCAGAGTAGCCTCCACCCTGGAGGGATGAAGGGCCAAGCTACTGTCAGGGCATCTTCTTGCCAGTGAGCATTAAATATACACACACACATACACACACACTCACACACACATTCACACACACATACACTCCAAACAGAAGTCCTAGAAAAGGCCCAAAATTCAGTATTCTATGTTTTAATACTTTAAATTAAAAAAAACAAAAACAAAAAAAAACCATTGCTGCTAGGAAAATAAACACTTTATTCTTTATTGAAGAATACAGGACAATCCTTGTGTTGTCTTTAATCACTTTGTTTACGTAAACAGATATAATGGTGCCATGACATGTGAAATGCGGCTCAGAATGGTGAAATCTTCAATCCTTCGGAATTTTTTGTATTTACAAACAGAAGTATTGCTGGATCTTTCTGACTTGCCAATTCACTTCTAGGAGTTTGCCTCCAAGACTGACATTGAGGGGATCTCCCTGACTTCTCCCCAAAGACCAGATGAGACAGTCCCACCAGTTCTACTTTAAGTTCTGCCCTTCGGAGCCTCCCACACCTGAGAGTTTCTGTGGCCTTAGTCCTTTAATTCATGTCATCATTCTCACAAAACTCACTCCTCTATAAATGTAAACAATATTGTCAACAGTTGAGTTCACTTTATTTTTCTCAAAATACAACACTGTGCTGGCAGGTGATGGGGACTCAATGATAGTTGCTTGAGTTAGTGAAAGAATTGACAAATAAAAGGCCCTTGTTGAGCTTATACACTTAAGATGTGCTCCAGTTCAATGACATTTAAAATTAATTTAAAAGCTGATTTAAAGCTACTGCCTTGGGCTTGATTCTCTTTCAGTTATGTGCTTCTTTTCATTGATAGTTCCTATTGAAACTTGCAGTGAATTGGGAATTGTGAGCCTTCTTGGGTCAAACTGGCCATGTGGCTCTTCTAGTAAATGGATACCAGAGAAGCAGGAATGTTAAAGAACTTATCAACTGAGTCTGAGAAGGCCACCCTATGCACAACTCCAGGGGGCACTATTCACATCAAGTCTGTGGAGTTGACCTGTGCACAGTCTACATGCAGGAGTGAGGCAGCCCCAGAATCTGGAAAATTAATTCCTTCTACCCTCTGGTTTGCTTAATAACTAACAGTTAAATGTGTTGCGTGAGTGGAAGGTGGAGTTGTGGAAACATGAGGAGGGAGCATTGCATTCTCTGGGGAACCCGGGAGTTCTTCGCAGAATAGGTTACACTTAAACAACATGAAGGGATGGGTAGAAGAAATGGGAGAAGGGCTTTCCAGGCATGTGGAGCCCTGCATGTTGAAGCACGGAGCTGCACAAAAGCCTGGCATGATTGGGAAAGATGGGAAAAGTTCAGGGTCTGAGGACAGCACAGGGCTAATCCAATTACAGGCTAACGAAGTGAGTTCAGAGACTTCATCCTCTACAGCTGTTTCTTCCTCGAGCAGGACTGTGCCTGCAGGCACACCCAGGTCTGCCTGAGGACATGCAGGTCAGAAGGGGCCTCCACCATCTGAGGAATGTGCTGCCATTTCTGTTACCCAAGCTCCAGCCAGCTGGACGTCTGGAGCCACCACATCCTTTCAGATTTAAACACAACTTCCCTTGATGGGAAACCAGCCTCCCTCCCCAATCCCTGCGGTTTCTCCCAGGCACCACTGACTCCTACTCCTTGCTTCTTCCGCGTTATCTCATCTTCTCGGTTTGCTAGACACGATCTAGCAGCACTGGCACACATCCAGCTGCGCAGCAAATTTTACTGAAGGTTTTAAAGTATAGTGCAGCCCACAAGCCCTGGCGGAATAGTAAAGGGCCTCTTCTTTACCACCGGCCACTCCCACCACTCGGGGGGATTGGGGGTCTTAGCAGTTTGCTGGTAACTCGGCCCCACTCTCTTCTACTCATCTTCTCATTCCCCACAAACCCCTGATTTCTCATCCAAAGCAATTGGGCTCATCCAGCCCCATCCTCCAATAACCATAGAGGACAGTAAGGTTTTTGTTTTGTTTTGTTTTTTGTTTTTAGTTTACTAAAGGAAAGCCAGCTCACACTGAGGATTTCTATACTGGTGTTTTCTCCCTCCCTGCTACCATCCTTGAAGGGCAGTGTAAGAGGAAGTTCTCAAGAGCCTTTATGATATAATGAGATGTAAAAATCCACCCTCCGGTGCTGCCGAGTTTCTTAGTGGCCTTGCTGAGGGGCTGGGATTCTACTCCATCCATTTTTGGCCAAATGAAAAGACACATCAAAGATTCCCTTCTCTTCCTGGGAATTGCAAAACCCTTCTGTCTCCAGAATGTGTAAACAGACCCATGCTAAGTGCAGGGGAAACTCTGACTCTCCCGTCCGTCAGCCCCTGGGCCTTTGTGCTGCCTGGTGCTGTTGTCTGAGCTTGGCAGGCCAGCCCCGGTCAGGGGATTAAGCGATGGGCTCGGTGGCTCTGCAGTGTATGGAGATTGCCCAAGCCCTAGGCATTTCCTGTTGCGAGAAGGCCAGGCCCTGCCCGGGGCCTGAGCACGGGGGCGGGGCCTCCTTCCCCAAGCCAGGGACGAGAGGGAGGGGCCAGGGACTAGAGGGAGGGGCCAGGGACGAGGGAGCGGCCAGGGATTAGAGGGAGGGGCCAGGAACTAGAGGAAGGGCTCCCCCGGTGTGCAAGCTAGCCTGGAAAGCAGCGGAAACCGGCTTTATGCATCTTACTATATCCTGAGCACTCAACGGGGTTGCGAATTAGAGAAAGCCAATTGTAAATCCTTCTTTAAGTTCTTTTCATAAAATATAGGGGGAGAAAAATCCCTGGACAAGGCATCAGATAACCACACCAGAATTTCACCTTCAGGAATCACTTCTTTTCTCTAGATCTGACTCCTCTTCTGTGCAGTGAAAAGGCTTAATTAGATGAGCTCCTAAATGATTAAGAGGCTCATGAACCTAGTTGAGTCCCCTATGGAATAAAGCGGCTTTATTCTTGGAGTTTCTTAACGTTCGTGGTGTTGCTGTGTTCAGCTTTAGGGTATAGAATTTCTGTTATCTCCTTTGGAAAACTGCCCCAGAGCGGGAATGCCCAGGCTTTCAGAGCCATATTTTGTTTATCTATGTTCACAGACACTTACACAGAAACATACGTCCACCGCCAATGTAAAGTTTAACCACATACAGGATATATAAGATTCCTGCTTTCACATCATAAGGTGAAAGAAACCTCTGAAATTATAAGGTAAAATCATATGAACTATAATATCTTATTGTGTTGGGGACTTTATTTTGTCATATTTTGCAGTTGTAAATTATCAAAATTAAGGTCAGGTGCAGTGGCTCACACCTGTAATCCCAGCACATTGGGAGGCTGAGGTGGGAGGATCACTTGAGCCCAGGAGTTTGTGACCGGCCTGGGCAATGTGGCAAAACCCCATCTCTACAAAAAAAAAAAAAAATAGAAAAATTAGCCGGGCACATTGATATGTGTCTGTAATCCCAGCTACTCAGGGAGGCTGAGGTGAGAGAATTGCTTGAGCTGGATTAGTTGAGGCTGCACTCCAGCCTGGGTGACAGAGTGAGATCCTGTCTCCAAAAAGAAACAAAAAACAAGTATCGAAATTAGCAGGTACAAGGGGAAGTCAAAAACGAGCGTGTATTTGTTGCCATCAAATGATGAGAAAAGCAAACCACAGAAGAACAAAATCCAGACTGGCCAATGCTGAGAAACAAATGAGAATGAGGTTGCATGAGTTCAAATCCAGCTCTGTCACTTAGAAGCTGAGTGACCGAAGTCATTTAACCTCTCTATTCTTATTCTCTAAAATAGGAATAATAACACCATGTACCTTCTTGGATGGTTGCAAGATTAAAGGATTAATAATACATTTAAAGCACTTAGAAGAGTGACTGGCACATAACATGGGAAAGGCTGCATAAATTCAATGGTGTGTTATCATGAATGCAATATGTGTTTATTGAGTACCTACTTTGCACTTAGAATACAAAGGTCAGCAGAATCTGAGAGACAGCAACCAAGTAAGAGAGAGAGAGAGACACCCAAGTGTCAGCTGTCAGAATGTTGTACATCCTAGTCTGCTATGACTTCTCTGTCCTTTAAGATGTATTAAATTTTTAAAAAATCATTTTAAAGAAGACTGCCCATCCCAAGCACAACATGTAACTCAGGGAGTCTTAATGTGCCAACATGTTTCTGCTTGCTTTGTCACCTTTCATCCTGACCTCTCCTGCCTTTGCTTCTTTGTACCTTGCCTCCTGCATGGGTACCCCATCCCACGCAGTGGTACCCTGCATAGAACTTCACCCAAATGCCACCAAAACAAGGCTATGACAAGCAGGCTTCAGCATTGTGAGCAATTTCTCCCTCTTTTGTTCTTTCCTCTGCTTTATCAACCCCTTTTCCAGCTTCCTTTCTCTATCCAGAGGAGAAATCATGCCACTTGCTTATAATCCATCCATGACTGTAAACAGTGATATTTTTCTCCGCACAACAAGAATAGTTACAGTGCCAAGATGAAGAGCAGTCGCTACATCTCCTCCCTTTTTTCCATCCATAAAGTTACAAGTTCCTCTTGTCTTCTTTCTTCATCTTAAAAAATGTAAACACTAACTTCTCGTCACTGAGCTAAGTTGCAGACACTAAATTAACTTCTTTATTTGAGTCATCTCATTTAACTTATTTGTAAATTCAACAGATAATTCTTGGGCACCCACCACATACTATGTAGTGCTATTCTAAAAACTGGGAATACAATTGTAAGCATGACAAAAGCCTCTGTGGAACGTATGTTCTAGTGTGGAGAGACAGATATTAAGTAAGTATCAAGCCATGATGAGATGCTTAACTAAAAATAAAACAGATTGATGGGATGGAGAGACCGGCTACTTTAGAAGAAATTTCCAGGGGAGGCTTCTCTGAGGAGTGATATGAAAATCCATCCATCAGAAGATGGGGTAGGGAAAGTGCTTTCCTGGACAAGGGGACAAGGGGACACTGTGCACAGGCCCCAAGACAGGAATTTGCCCAGAGTATTTGAGAGAGGGCAGGCAGGCAGGCTGGAGCTCAGGAAGTGGGGGCGGGGGGGCGCGCATGATAAGGAAGAAGGCCAGAAAGGTGAGCAAAGGCCAGAACACACAGGGCAGAGCTGGCATTTGCACTTACCCTGCTGCTTTGTGGAGAACAGATCATAGGTGAGTCTAAGGGCAGCATGAGGCCAGTTGGGAAGCTACCACAGTGTCCAGAAGCAAGTGCATGGGGGCGTGGGCCCAGGGTGGTGGTTGGGGTGGAGAAGTCAACAGATTTCAGATCTTTAAGTAGTAGCAACAGAACTAGCTGGCAAGTTGGGACAAGTGGGGGGAAGGCAGTAAAGAAGAGAGAGTGACTTCCAGGCAGTGGGGAAGACTACAGGAGGAGCACATTTAGGGTAGGGAAATCAGGATATCTCTGCGGTGGTATTGTTGAGATCTTTTTTAGCCCCCAAATAATGTGAATGTCAAGTGAGTAGTTGGAGTTCAGAGGCATCAGGGCTGCAGATATAAATTCATAAGTCATCAGCATGTAGGTGGGGTTAGATGCGATTCCCACAACGGAGTAGAGCTGTAGAAAAGAACAAGAGAACAGGACTGTACCACAAACTTACCAGGTAGCACTGCTTACATTCCCACTCTATAGATAAGGAAAACAAGCTTAGGTGGTTTCAGTGATTGGCCCAAGATCCCAGGAAACAGTAGCACTGGGATTGTACTCTAGGCAGTCTGACTCTACAAGCTCTACTCCTAATCACTTGGCCATAGTAGACAGGTCCACACAGCAGTGCTGTTTTGCTTCCTTCATGTGCCACAATTTCTCTGCAGGAAGAAGATGATGATGGTCTGCCTAAGAAAAAGTGGCCAACGGTAGATGCCTCTTATTATGGTGGGAGAGGCGTTGGAGGCATTAAAAGAATGGAGGTAAGAGGACAGTTTAATATATACTTATCTATGTGCTGACTACTCCCATCCAGGTACCAGCCAGGGCCGACCCTGCTTAGCCTCTAGATATCAGGCATGCTCAGGGCAGTATGGCCATAGACCATGCTGACCACTCAATGTCAGAAACCCGAAGCAAATTGCTGAAAACCTGCTTGAGGTCTGGTGGGGATATGGACTGTAAGGCAGACAGATGGAGAGACAGGAGGGACAGCCTTTTCACTGTGCGCTCCCACGTCTTGCCCACTGTGAGTCAGAGCAGGGAACACATCAGTTCAAACTTCCTCGTGATTTCTTTTCTCACTGAATTAAAATCCAAAGTTCGTACCTGAACCTGCAAGGTCTTTGCATGTACTGTCCCCGCTGCCTGGACAATTCCTCCCTAAATATCCGCCCATGTGGTTCGCACTCTCTGCTCCTTCAGTTCTCCCCTTTTCTCTTTTTCCACAGTTTCCCTCTTCCCTGGTCCTCAAAACCCAAAGGAATCCAGGGTTGGGTAGCATTCACATTGCAACTCATGCATGTATTTGTCATTCTCATTCTCAAGGGGCAGCATATTTTGTCATTTTGTTTCATTGTATTTTATTTATTTTAGGTACGTTGGGGAGAAAAGGGCTCCACAGAAGAAGGTGCTAAGTTGGAAAAGGCAAAGAATGCAAGAGTCAAGATGCCGGAGCAGGAATATGAATTCCCTGAGCCGCGAAATCTCAACAACAATATGCGTCGGCCTTCTTCCCCACGCAAGTGGTACTCTCCGATCAAGGTGTGTCTCTCTACTCAAAAATCTATCGTCAGTCCTGATAAAACACTTACATAGTGAAGAATCAGAATCTTTCCAAGTGATAAAATCCCAACCTAAAATCCAGCTCATCACAGGGGAACAATTATCTAAAATTATGGACTTGAAGTACAAGTAATTACTATCAATTTCCACATAATCTGGGTTGAAAACTAGGCTTTTTAAAAATCACCATGGTGCTCACTTCTGCAGCACATATACTAAAATTGGAACAATATAGAGAAGATTAGCATGACCCCTGGGCAAGGATGACATGCAAATTCATGAAGTGTTCCATATAAAAAAAAAAAAAAATTCACCATGGCAAAGTAGTGGAAAAAGCATGGACTATGAGTCAAGTAACTTGGGTAGTAACCCCAGAGAGTGACTATAAATTTCCATAACATCTCATAACTTCACTTAGTAGACAATCTACTGTCTAAGAAAAATGGCAGCATACTCTTTGATGCTAATCTCTACTCCTTTTGCCATAACATAAGCCCATTCCCTTTTATTTGAGCCTCCTGCCAGTGTATCGGGGCCCACCAGCAAATCTCAATGGCCATGGATCTAGGACTCACTCTTCCTGGTTGTGAACAAATCTTTTTTCTCCACCATCTCTCTTTCCCCCACACCTCCAGAGCTTAAAATCCTCTTTGGTTTATTGGGAAGTATAAGCCATAGGAGGCAGTTAATGCTTCCTAAAGGCCTCTTTTTTATTTTATTTTATTTTATTTATTTTTTGAGACAGGTTCTCACTCTATCACCCAGGCTGTAGTGCAGTTGTGTGATCTCTGCTCACTGCAGCCTCGACTTCCCAGGCTCAAGCCATCCTCCCACCTCAGCCCCCCAGGTAGCTGGGACTACAGGCACACACCACTACACCCGGCTAATTGTTGTATTTTTTTTTTTTTTGAGAGATGGGGTTTCACCATGTTGCCCAGGCCTGTCTTGCACTCCTGAGCTAAAGCAGTCTGCCCACCTTGGCCTCCTGAAATGCTAAGATTACAGGCATGGGCCACCATGCCCAGCCTGAAGGCCTCTTTTCTTTTCTTCTTGGTCCAAATGGCTTTGAATTCACATGATTGAGTTAACACCTTCACTCTTTAGCCGTGCCCGTACACATCTGCACTATGCCACTTATCAAAGAGCACTGGAAAATTATAGCTGAAAAGACTCTAGACATAATCTGTTCCACCCTCTGATTTTATACTAAGATAGGCAAAGTCCTTGTTCTGCTGAGGTCTGGAACCCAAGGCCCCCAACTCAGGGCTACAGACTCCAGTTTCATGCTGCAAACAGAACTGAGCCAACTCCAAAGCCTCAAGTCAAAGACTCAATAGAGCCAGTTCCCATCACCATCCATACACACATACACGCGCACACACACACACAGCCTTACCCCCTTCCGATAGCAACAAAGATCATTTTCATCATTCGCTGAGTTAATTTGCTAATTTTGGAGCAGGACTTCTCCAACAAAATCAAAAGAAGTACCATTGCAGGCAGTGTAACAAAACGTTATTGATGGTCACCTTTACCTCAGCTGAGCTAGCTCAAGCTCACCTGAATTGCCACGCATTTCTATTTTGTTTTGCCGTGTTTAAAGCAGTGAGATTCTTTTTTTAGGATAAGCCTGCCCCCTGGGGTAATGGATTGAACTCTGAAAAGATGTGGGCAAAATGCAGCTCGCTTGACTAACAGCTGTTTGCTTCTAATTATTTTCTAATGAAGAACATGCAGTGGCGTGCATGCATGTGCAGACAGGAAGGAGCCAAGCAGATTCTCAGCCATGAAGAAGAAAGGGGATTTTCTGTTATGCCATTCTCAGGAATCTGTACCTTGTGACTAATGCCACATCTTTGGTTACAGCCAGGTTTTTGTTTCTGTAATCTGGGACACTGAGAGAACATTAATTCTGTTTGAAAACTCCAGTTTCTACTTGAGAGCATATTATTCCTCTATTGACTGGCAGTTTAGGGCTGAATTTGATGAGGTAAATAAGTATATGGGCCAATACATTTAGAAATCTAAAAACATTCCCAACACCCACTCAGAATTATTATCAATTCAGAGAGTATTCGTTGTGCAGCTGCTGTGTGCCAGGCACTGTAGGATGTTGAATATACAGAGGCTTTCAAACCCAGCTGAGTGTCAGAATCACCTGAGAGTGCTTTAAAAAATACAGATTTCCAGGCCCAGTGACTCAGAATCTCACAAAAGGCCTCCAAAAGCACACTGGCTCTCAGCATTTGTTCACAATGCCTCCCTTTTCTAATTTCACTTCCAGACTCCCTGAGCAATAGGCCTCTGTTGCCCCAATTATCACTTCATCGGTCCTGACTCTTGAGCTTCCTCTTAGTCTCTGTAGTCTCTCTAGTAAAGCACTGGCTCTCAAAGGTGGTCCCTGGACCAGCAGCAACAGCATCACCCAAGAATTGTTAGAAATGGACATTCTTGGGCCCCACCTAAGATCTACTAAATCAAAACCTCTGGAAGTGGGGCCCAGCCATCTGGGTTTTAACAAGCTGAGTTAAGAAGTTGTCACCAGCTGGGCTCAGTGGCTCATGCCTGCAATCCCAGCACTTTGGAAGGCCGAAGAGGCTGGATCACAAGGTCAGGAGTTCAAGACCAGCCCTGGCCAACATGGTGAAACCCCATCTCTACTAAAAATACAAAAATTAGCTGTGTGGTGGCAGATGCCTGTAATCCCAGCTACTCCAGAGGCTGAGGCAGGAGAATCGTTTGAACCCAGGAGGCAGAGGTTGCAGTGAGCCGAGATCACGCCATTGCACTCCAGCCTGGGCAACAGGGCAAGACTCCATCTCAAATAAAAAAAGAAAAAAAAAATGAAGAAGTTGTCACCAAAGGTTCCAGCCAGCATTCCATAGGAAGTTCTTGGAGGGCAGGAACTGTGGTGACTGGATTGTTAAAATAGGCAAAGAGGCCATGATTGCACTGCAGTGATTTTTCAGGCATCTCAGCAAGGAGAGCCCCATTAATGTTCACACTGGGTCCATTTTTACCACAAACACAACTGCCGAATTAATGTTAAGTGGTTGGGAATCTGAGTGTCTTAGGAGTCAACTAAAAGGCCAGATGGAAATGACCTAGGATGCCGGTGGACTTGAAGAGCTCCTCGGCGGGACTCCCTCGTTAGGATGTGCAGAGCATGAATCCTCCTTTTGCCTGGTGGAACAGCCAATGCCAATGCTTACTCAGCTCCTTCTACTGTAGAGGAAACGCATACACAGCCGTTGGTGTGGTTACTCATGTTTATGAGACTTCTCTCCACCAGATTTGACCCCCTGCACACGCCAGCTATGCTTTGAATCCCAAGTAAACAGTGTTGTACCTGGCTCATCCCTTATTAAAGAGCTGAAGCATGAACGGTAATTATGAAACCACTCCCCAGAGCATCCTGCCAGTCAAACCACACAGACCGTTTTGGCACACTCTGTCCGGAAAGTGACATTCTTCATGCCATCTCTTTGAGGAGAGAAGAGAAAAAGAGGTGGTTTTAGGTGCAAAAAGGAGGATAGAAGCACAGAAAGAAATTCAAAAGTAATCATGCATGCTGTCTATACAGAAGTAAGGCAGGCTTGCTTCCAGAATCTCAGGGTTCATCCTGTTTTACATGATGTATGATCCACAGTGAGTCCCGTGCTAGCCACAATGCCTAGGGACATTTGCTCAGCCTTGGACAAAACATTTAGCCTTATGTGGTGCCATAAACTCCGTTTCCCTTTCCTGAACTCTCTCCCTGAACTCGCCGTGGTCCTGATAGGAAACAGAAAGCACACTGAAAAGAGTTGAGCTAACAGAGGTGTGGGCAGAGTGAAGGGAATCCCCAGGCTACGGTGAGGCACCCGGGGGCTGGCAACAACGAGAGCTGTTACACCTGAAGGGCACGTGGGAAAATGGTGTTACTGGGTTCCAGGAAGAGCTGCAGCGGTGCAAAGAGACTACTCAACAGGAACTGTTTCTTTAGTTGACAATCTAAATCCACCCCACCACCTGTTTTTATATGATCTGCAAACAAAGAACGATTTTTACATTTTTAAATGGTTATATAAGTACCTATATAATGTTGCCTCTTGCCCTGCAAATCTTTGGCTCTTTACAGACCAAGACCAAAGGGCAGCTAGGTGATCCAGAGGCAGGCTTCCAAGGCATGGCAAAGGCAGGCAGAGAATGGATGGGGGCCGGCAGGTCAGGGAGAGTGACCCGTCCACTCGCTGCCTGCCTTCTGCCTCCTCTATAAGCAAGGAGAACAACTCCAACTCACACAAAACTCTCAGCAGGTATTGGACGGACTCCTGGCTCCCCAGTGAAAGGTGCCAGAATCATATAGTTATTGAATTGCATTGCATTAGACTCATTGCTTTCCATGAAACGGAGTTTTTGAGAACCAGGTGAGCACATTTGCCAAGCAAACCCAAAGAGAACACATGGAGGGAAGAAGTCCACAGTAGGCTCTTCTCCACCCACCATCTCCCCATCTAATTTAAGGCACCAACCACACCGACCACACCTCCCCTCTTCCTCATTCCAGACTCATGATCGGGAAATTTTCCCTGATATTTAGCCTGCATTTTCCTTTGCTTGGTTTTCACCCCCGGATTTACAATACCCCGTGCTTCTCATTAAACTGAGGCTGACCATTTTAGACAAGTGAAGTCATGCCCAACTATATGGGCAAACTTTTCTTAAAAACCAAAAAAAGAAAAAAAAAGCGCAACAAAAGTTACCTTGTGCATGGCATGCACACACGCATGAGTGTGTGTGTGTCTGTGTGTAGGGAAAGTTTCCAACATTATCCATTAAATCTATTAATTTTTTCCTTTGAGGGAAAGCGCGGGTCACGCTATTTACCATGTATTTCTGTTTTGTTTTGTTTTTTTTTTTTGAGACGGAGTCTCACTCTGTTGCCTGGGCTGGAGTGCAGTGGCGCGATCTCAGCTCACTGCAAGCTCCACCTCCCAGGTTCACGCCATTCTCCTGCCTCAGCCTGTCGAATAGTTGGGAGTACAGGTGCCCATCACCACGCCCAGCTAATTTTTTTTGTATTTTTAGTAGAGACAGGGTTTCACTGTGTTAGCCAGGATGGTCTCAATCTTCTGACCTCGTGATCTGCTTGCCTCAGCCTCCCCAAGTGCTGGGATTACAGGTGTGAGCCACCGTGCCCAGGCTTTTTTTTTTTTTTTTTTTTTTTTTTTTTTTTTTTTTTGAGACGGAGTCTAACTCTGTCGCCAGGCTGGACTGCAGTGGCATGATCTTGGCTCACTACAACTCTCATCTCCCAGGTTCAAGTGATTCTCCTGCCTCAGCCTCCCAAGTAGCTGGGACTACAGGCATGTGCCACCACGCCCAGCTAATTTTTGTATTTTTTTTAGTACATACGGGGTTTCACCATGTTGGCCAGGATGGTCTCAATTTCTTGACCTCTTGATCCAACCACCTTGGCTGCCCATAGTGCTAGGATTACAGGCGTAAGCCATCATACCTGGCCTCCCATGTATTTCAAAGTGAAAAAAGTCAGGTGTCAGTTTATAGTGGCCTTATAAGTTGAACTACTCTCAGAATTCTCAGTCTCTGACTATCTTCCAGCTGGCTAAGGCAGACAAACCAGAAGAAAAGATACAACTGCTGCCTGGCGAAAAAAACAAAACAAAAAAAGAGGAAACCCCACCACAAAAGCTGATGACCCGGGTGCTTTGGTTTTTTTGTTTATTTTGAAAACAGGGGCTTGTTCTGTCGCCCAGGCTGTAGTGCAGTGGTGCGATCATATAGCCCACTGTAGCATCAAACTCCTAGGTTCAAGGGATTCTCCCACCCAAGTCTCCCAAGTAGCTGGGACTACAGATATAAGCCATCACACCCAGCTAATTTTTTTAAAATTTTTTTGTAAACACAGGGGTCTCACTATGTTGTCTAAGCTGGTCTCAAGTAATCATCCCACCTCAGCCTCTCAAAAGTGTTGGGATTATAGGCATGCGTCACCATGCCCGGCCCCCTACCTCCAGAGTGCTATGAATGCTGGCTGCAGAATCATTCGCAGCACAGTCTTATTGTTTAGAAAGAAACCAAAGCTAGAGTTTACATAGAACTTCCACTTTGCCCGTGTGAATTGAAAGGTATTTTCTGTGGCTAAGATACAGTTTGGGAGCGTGGAATTGGTAAATTTCTCATTTTATAGTCAAAATTTGTCAACTTCAAATGAAAGAAAGCTATTTATAAATGTCAGCTAACACAGTCTGCCAGAGGGCTTGAGGCTTGTGGAGAAACCTTTGTCTTAGCTTCGCAGAAGCAGTTGGGCATTTTGCCGGGGAGTGAGGACCAGTGTCTTAAGTGCGTGCTATGGAGAGGCTTGTGCACGACAGACATCCAAGTCTGAGACAGATAAAGCGGCAGCAACTCAGAAGGATCCTCTAAGACATTAGGTGAAGCCCAGAGACTGTTTAGAAAACTCTTCTGTGGCACATCTAGCCCCAAAATGTTGTTATTAACGAGCCCACTACTACCGTCTTTAAATGACAGACTTCTGCCAACATTCGGAAAAATCAAGGCTCCAAGAGCCTTTGTCATGCAGTGCTTGTTGACTTTTGAGAGTTATTTTTTATTTTCATTTTGGTTGTTAACACTGTTTTTTCTAAAGCTTACTTCTTGGTTGCAAACACTGTTTTTCTAAAGCTCTTGCATAAAAACTACCTGTTGTAGGAGTAGAAAGAGGTTATAGGTTGTGTTGATTGATTGCCTGGATTGTTTTCTATGCCACAGACTGGAGATTTAGGTTCATTTGTGGGACAATCAGAACTCAGAATGCCGAGGATACACCTGGAACTAGCTAATCTTGCCTTGGCCAGAAGAGCCCAATGACAACAGCTCACCTGGATCAAGCACACCCTGCAAGTCAGGCAGCACTTTCTATGTGCTAATGCCTTTATTATTTATAACAGCCCTTGAAAGTAGAAACTACCTATCCATTAGTAAATAGATACCCAGCTCAGTAGAAACTACAAATGGAAAACCAGAGCACAGAGAGGTTAGGTAACTTGCCCAAATTCACACTGCTAGTAAAATGTTTCATGGTTCATTTTATTGATTGCAGTGCATCCATTTGGGCTCGCAATAAATTTCTTTATTATAATCAATAGGAGAGAGGACAGGAACCCTGGAGATGAAAGGCCAATCAGGAAACTGTTCACAGAACGAGTAAGATGGTGAGGGCCTGGGCCCAGGCAGGAGCTGTGGAGGTGGTGGGTCAGGGGTGGATGGGAAGAGGCAGCAGCAGAGCTGCTACAGAGAAAACATTCAGGAGACACGGTTGATGTTGGACATGAGCAGGTGGCAGAGAGAAGGGAAGTTAGAATGATTCCTGGTACCCAGCATGCCCATCTGGATAGATTGGTGGTGCCATGAATCAAGGCAGGGTGTGCAAAAGGAGGAGCAGGTTTGGGGAGAAGAGTTAGTTCAGTTTGTAATGTTTGAGTTTTCGATACCTGCGATACATCCACATTACAATTAAGGTTTAATAGGTAAATGGATACCCAGATCTGGAGCTCAAGAGAGGACTGGGCTGAGTATAGAATTTGTGAGTCACCAGCAGACAGGTGGAAGCTGGAGCCATGAGACTAGATGAGAGCACTCAGCTGGGAGATGAGAATAGAGGTGCCAAATGAAGACCACCATGTCAAGTGCAGGCAGAGGGGGAGGAGCAGAAGAAGCTGAAAAGGACTCGGCAGAGAGGTCGGAGGGAGCAGGTAGAAGCTGGTGGCACAGAGGCCGAGGGAAAGTGTGCAGAGGAGAGGCCCAGCGCAGCAGATCTCCGCAAAGAACCAAGTGAAATGAGTGTCAAGGCGTTTGGCAGTCGGGATGCCATGGGTGGCCTTAGCAAGAGCAATTTGGGCGGAGTGAGTGGGGCAGAAGGAATAAAAACCGTGGCTTGGGGGTAAGAGGAAAATAGGCTTGGAGGAGCACAGAATAGAAGATGGACAGATGCCTGCTTACAAAGTTCAAATTATTGGATTCCTACACTCTGTATTACATTCTTTTCCATCTTTCTACAGAGCCTCCCAAATGATCATTTTAATGACTTTACTATGATCATAGGTAACATTTAATGAATACCTTCTATGAGACAAGTACCTAACTTCAATATTTAATTTTAAGTCTTACAGCAAGTCTGTAGAGTAGACAGTGTTATTATCTCCACTTTAAATATGAGAAAAGTAAGGCTTGGGGAGATGAAACTACTCATCTAACCTGTAGAGCTGGTGAAAAGGAGACTCACAGTACAAACTGGGGTAGCCTGGCTTCGGTCACTTTGTGCTTAAACACTACACCATAGGGTGACCTGTTGCCACAAAGAAACATCATTTTCTACTCATTCTCCTGGTATTATACATCTAGGTGGTTTCTGCTCTTTTGCTATGCATGTAACTTTAAATTTCTGCTGAGTTAATTAATGTGTTTCTTCAACAGCCCAGTGTTCTTCTTTCTGCCCCATCTCATTGCTCATTTGTCGCAGAGTTGAGTGATTAGCACACACAGCTCTGTGGGTGGGCTGATTGACAAAGCCAAATGCTGGGAGCCCTCTCCTTCTGAAAAACAGGGGAAAGAAAAAAGAGGCATTCATCCAGGAAACCCACCTGGTTATATCCTGAAATATAAATGCTTATCCAAAAGAACCTTAAAGGAAAACATTTAGCTGATGATTGAAACGGCTTAATACAGAAAATCATGCTGCACACAGCAGCATTTCTATCCAGCATTCTAAAATCATTTCAAAATATTTTTCAAGGCTTTTGTAAATTCCTTGCCAAAATAGATGAGAAACACTACACTTGGCAAGACAAAGTTTAACCCACAAGAACTCAAACAACAGTTTATAAAGATTAAAGAACACAATTTTATATGTGTATATAACCCACCAGAAAATCATTTCAGAACATGAAATCTTCGAGATGATTCTTAACACTGCCCCTATATAAATGCTTTGTGTCCAGGAACTTAAACTCTGTACACTCCTCCAGCCTTCCCAGCACTGTCATTCAAAGACCCCTGCAAGATCAGGATTTTCAAATGTTCCTAAGGCTTGGGTAGGAAATACGTTTTACATTTTGGCCCAGTTTATGCCCACACATGTGTGCACACACAGTCAAACATACACCCATACACATTTAACTGAAACAAATTTTTCACAAAACAATACTTGTCCTCACCATGTGCAATTAATATTTTCTCTTCTATTTCTATTTCTTAAAAGTTCTGGTCCCATACAAAATTGATTTCATGAGGGCTTAAAGGGTTGCAACCCACAGCTGAGAAGCCCTGTGTTCTAAAGGATCTAAATTAAAGCGCTCTCACCAAAAGATCTGCATGAGGAAGAATCTGCAGTTGGTGTAATAGAAAGCATATGTGATTTGGAATTAGAGAGACATGGGTTCCAATCTCAACTCTCCGGTTTACAAACCATCTGCCTTTGGGCAAGTTACTTGATCTCTCTTGGCCCCTCCATTTCCTCTCCACAGGCCTCTGGGACTGCTAGGACAATTCAACTAGAGGACACTCATGGAAGCACCTACCACTTAGAATCATTCATTCATCCAACAAACATATATTGAGCACCAGATGTTGTCCTAAGGGCTAGGCAGATAGAAGTGAACAAAACCATCAACACCCCTGCTTTCATGGAGCTGGCATTCCAGGGGGCACAGACAATCAGCAAATTAACGTAGAATATGTCAAGGAGTGAGGAGGACTGTATTAGTTTCCTCTTGTCACTGGGATGAATTACCACAAACTTAAAGGTTTAATCAACACAAATCTATTATCTTACAGTTTCAGATGTCATAAGCCTCAAACGGGTCTCACTAGACTAAAATCAAGGTGTTGGCAGAGCTGTTTTCCTTTCGGAGACTCCAGAGGAGAATTTCCTTGTCTTTTATAGATGCTAGAGGCTGCCCACACCCACTGGTTTATGACCACCCTGCATTTCCACAGTCGGCAACATTGGGTTGAGTCCGTCTCACACCTAATCACTGTGACTCTGCTTCTATCCACACATCTCCCTCTCTGGATTTGACCCTCCTGCCAAAAACCACCGTGGGTCCTCTAGGAAGGACCCATGTAGTTAGACTGAGCCCACCGGATAGTCCAGGATACTCTCCCCATCTCCACATCCTTACCTTAATCACATCGGCAAACTCCTTTCTGCCATGTAAGGTAACATATTCATAGGTTCCAGGGAATATAAATAAGAGTCACCTGGAGGGGTGTTGTTGGTCATCAGTTGTGAAAGCCTTGGTGCTGACATACTCACTCTTCTCCGTTTCAGCCAGTTACATACAACCCCAAAGGGACTGTGGTTTTGGTCATCTGTAATGCTTGGTAATTTGTCTCTCGAGCCCAGGCTTCTGAGCAAGTTACAGCTACTGAGTGAGCCTAGCAGACAACCAGGGATGTGCATTCCAGGGGCCTTTAATTGGTCTTGCCCTGTCGACACTTAACGTTTAGTAATTTTCCAGAATTTGTCATTAGTGTCTTTACTAATGAGCTCTGGGCACCAAGTGGGAAGAAAAAACTGTAGTGAAATTTGGAAAGATTGACTTGTGGTATGAGGATATGCCCAGAAATGTGATAAAGACAAAAGCCCAAAGCTTGAATGAAGTTACATTTGCAAACTTGGGACTGCACTCAGACCTCAGGGTGCGTCCTTCACAAGCATCAGAGTCTTCTGTGTGTCTCTTCTCCTCCATTCATGAAGCTCCAGTTTTGAATCAAGGGACTGCAAGGTCACTAATCCCATCATGACCATATTGACAGTGTTGTGTTGTTCACGTGACTGAAGAAGCACGGAAAGTTCTGTGTGCCTACGGTGGCTAGCCACAGGTCTGATTTCATATGTAATCTTGGTGCATTTGTTTTATTTCAGGGAAAACTCGATGCCTTGTGGGTCCTACTGAGGAAAGGATATGATCGTGTGTCTGTGATGCGTCCACAGCCAGGAGACACGGTAGGACTCGTTAATTCATGAATGGTCTCTCTCTCTCTGTCACACACACACACACATTCTTTTTCTCTCTCCATCTTTGTAGAGCTAGAATAACTTTGGATTCTAAAACAGAGCTAGAATAACTCCAGATATACAAATCCAGCTATTATTTCATGTTGCAACAAATCAGACATCACTTTTCAAAATGTTGGTTATTACAAGATCTTGAGTTTCAATTTGCTTTTCTGTAAAGGACTTGACAGTGATCTGTTGGGTGTAACTTCCTAGAATTTGAGCTTCTCAATGTATAGGCACAGTGAGAGAATAAAACAGGACTGGCCCCTACTTGGGGCAGTTTCAGGAGGGAGCTCTGCTGGCCACTGGCCACACAAGCCAGTGGTGTACCACAGAGTACCAGCGCTGCAAGGATGGGGTGAGGGCAAGGAAGGGGCCACGGAAAACGCCTACCATCTTCCCAGCAGGTGTTGGGCCCAGCTGGCCCAGGACCACAGAGGGACCTTTCACCCCAGGTGAGAATTTGTCTTAGCATTGTCAAGGCTAAGCTTGGAATATCTCTAATCAAGAGCAGTCCTGAAAGGTAGAGCCAGCGGAGACCTTAGAAACAATCCAGCCCATGGCTTCATTTTGTAAATGAAGAAAGAAAAACAAACAAAAACAAAAATCACCTAATTGCATTCTCTGAAAAACAAGAGAAGGTGAATAGCTTGTTCTGTTTCAAATAGTAAGTAACAAGTAACTTACACTGGAAATAACTTCAGTTGTGCCGAAACAACACTATCACTATTTCTTCATGTAAGAGCTAGTCTCTCTTCTGCAAGTTTTACGGATCACAACTCGGGACCAAGTTTTCCCTCAACTACCAGCAACCTGCATCTTCCATCCACTTCTTTGGGAATCAGTCACATTAATCCAAAAGCAAAATAAAAGTATCTCATTTAGAACTCCTTTCAAATCAAGCAGACTTGGGTTTGAACCCCCTTCCTTCCTGGCTAGAAAGCTCCAGGCAAATCACCTGACCTCTCTGAACTTCATCCTTATAAAGTAGATGGCATGGACTTCTTCCTACTGTGGCTGGTTGGAGAAGGTAATGTTTGTAAAGCATTTGGCTCCCTGCTGAACATATGGAAATACTCAATCGGGATGGGCATGGTGGCTCACACCTGTAATCCCAGCACTTTGGGAGGCCAAGGCAGGTAGATCACTTGAGGCCAGGAGTTCTAGACCAGCCTGGTCAATATGGTTAAACCCCATCTCTACTAACAATACAAAAATTAGCTAGGTGTGGTGGCACATGCCTGTAATCCCAGCTACTCAGGAGACTGAAGCAGGATAATTGCTTGAACCCGGGAGGTGAAGGTTGCAGTGAGCCGAGATCACACCATTGCACTCCAGCCTGGGCAACAGAATGAGACTGTGTCTCAAAAAATAAAATTTTTTTGTTAAGAAAGAAATGCTCGGACTGGGTGTGGTGGCTCACACTGGTAATCCCAGCACTTTGGGAGGCCGAGGCAGATGGATCACAAGATCAAGAGATCGAGACCATCCTGGCCAACATGGTGAAACCCTGTCTCTACTAAAAATACAAAACTTAACTGGGCGTGGTGGTGGGCACTGTAGTCCCAGCTACTCAGGAGGCTGAGGCAGGAGAATCACTTGAACCCGGGAGGCAGAGCTTGCAGTGAGCCGAGATTGCACCACTGCACTCCAGCCTGGTGACAGAGCAAGACTCCGTCTCAAAACAAACAAAAAAAAAGAAATGCTCAATTGATGACAGATATCCTTATGGTTATTTACTTTGTGCTGTTCTGCTATCTGGGGATGGTTGATGCAGAACTTCAAGCCATATTGCAGTTGGTGTGTTTGCTTTCCTGACTGTCCAGCATGGCACAGCTAACACTAGAGCAGAGCCCGATAGACAGGCCCTGCTACCTCCTCCCCTTGCACCTGGTGACAGTGGGTGGTTTGTAGCTGAGGAGATTTGGTCTAAAGTTTCATAGTTTATGTGAGCCACTGCCCAATTAGCTGTTCCTGTTGTGACTAGGACGGCATGCAAGTAAAAATGTGAAACCACCTCATATAAATGCTGGGCTGACTTGGCCCTCATTGCATATGGAATTTGAGCTTTTGTCTGTGACAGTCAACAAGACCAAATTTCTGTACGAAATTTTAAATACAAACTCTTCAGTTAGGAGAAACAAGCACAGGCCATAAAGTTAGTACTCTGGGAGGTGTTTGGTCTTATAAAGTATACATCTGCTTTCTATGGAAAATGAAGAAATTTTTTTAGCATGCATGAGACTCCTCTAACAGATTAAGAAAAAATAATAAGAAGATCCCTAAACTAAGTTTCAGTAGTACTATTTTTTGTGACAGAAGATGCTGATACAGTGTATGACCCCATTTTTTTTTTCAGAGCAATTGAAAAACATCTCCACTAAAATATGTTAACATTCCATTTTCCACTGACCAGTCTGGCAGAAGCCAATTCATAAACTGGGTCAACCTAAGAAGTGGGAGGGTTATAGGAAAGAGGCTGGATAGAAAGAAATATTTTCGTTTATAAGACAGAAGAATCAATGCTGTTTGGGAGCAAAAGGCTGGTTATGTAAATCCAAGAACAATGAAATGAAAATAAATTCTCTAATGAATCACACCTAAATTGAATCTCTTATTTACTAATTCTGAATGAAAGTTTGTAGTAACACCTGAAGATGTTCCATATGTTTTTGAGAGACATAGTACCACCTTGAACTTTTATTCTCCAGCCATGCAAAGTAATAGATTTAAGATATAAGAAGCTTAAGAATTTGGATACCTTTGAACATACTCTCAACACTGTCACAAATTATGATTATCCAGTTTACTTTTAAGTGCCCTTTCTTTATGGAAGTCTTGCTAAAATAAGATACACGAGAGAAATAGATACAGAAAATTGTGTCCTTGTTGCCATGGCAACAACCACAGGATGTACACATGGAGTTATGCAAGAAAGGTCACAGATGAAGTAAGAACCAGAATTCAGAGCTGCCTATGGCTACTCAAGAAAGAATTCCAGGGGAGGGGGGGGGCAATATTGTAGCTTTGTCTACATGCTTCTTCTGTTTTGTTTTGCATAACCTTAGGAGACTCACTAGAGAGGCTTGCGTTGCTTGCATGGTGGTGAGTCTGTAAGAATTCTTCAGCACTGATTTATGGAGCTGACCACATTTTCCATAAACTCAAAATGACTCCATCCAGGCATGTGCTCATGAACAAGAGTCACAGGTTCTGAATTTTTTCTTTAAAACAAAACAAAAACAAAAATCACCTAATTGCATTCTCGGTTACATTCTAAGTTGCTTCAAACACATGTTGACCTCACAGAAACCTGGCACATTTTCCTCCTCAGTTCCTGTCTCCTTCATCCTCCCCCCAGCTACTCCACCCCAGCCCTCCAGATGCAGACACAAGCCCACCAACAGAGCCTCTGAAGCTACTGAAAGGCCTCCAGCTCAGCACAGAGCAGGAGCTCAGGGAGCCAGAGCCCAGAGCCACCGCCCTTCCCTGGGATTGGCACCCACCTCTTCAGAGCCATCCAAGCCCCAGGTCAGGGATGGCAGCAGGAAACACGAATGCTTTCCATCTGCCATCATCCGTCTCCTTCTCTTTGCCTGTGGTGGGCTCATGGTCCCATTGTTCCTTGGAGCCCACCAGGAAATGCTTGAGCCAACATAAAAGAGAAAGTGCCAAAGGAAACCACCTAAATAGCAAACCAGCAGCACATCTGATTCTAAGATTGTTAAAGTTTACTAAGCACATGGCGTCCCCAGCTCCCAGTAGGTAGCTACCACAGTGCTCCTTGTAAAACCAAACCTCAACACACCATGCCTCCACTTCAGACTTGCAAAAACTGTGGGAAAACCCAGAATCCTTGGCTTGATTTAGAAAGGCATGCCTTTCCATTTCATACACTACTTACCCCAGATTCCCTCATCCCCTCCAAATAGGCTCTGAGCACATGGAATTAATTGCTGGGCACACCCTGAACATGCAGGGACATTTTGTGTCTCCGTACCTTTGCTAGGTTTCTCTGCTTGGAATGCCTTTCCCGTCCTCTCTACCAAGTGAACCTAGCTTGGTAATATTGTCCATTGTTCCCGAGGTGTCTTGTAAATACAAAAAGTTGCTGACCACACTCATGCTTGAAAGGGGGCATCACTAAAGCAGAACACATTCGACAGAGCCTAGGTGAGAAGGTTTGGAAGTTAGAACCTCTGTCCCAGGATGGTCCAGGATGGTCCCCAAGGCATCCTACACAGCTTGGCCACTCTTTGAGTTCAGAAAATTTGTTCATCTTTTCAAGGGCAAATGGTTGAAAGAATTTAGAATGTTCTGGGAAAGAACGCTTCAAGGGGCCATGAGAGCTTTTTAACTTACTTGGTCCATGATGATATGGTGTGTCATCCCACTTTGTAAGCTGTTTCTTATCACGTCACCATTGTCAAGGAATAGTCTTTCCATGTCACTACATATCCTTGAATAATATCATTTTAATGACCATGTCCTATTCCATTGCATATCTTCCCTTTTTGGTGGTTGATTTTCAAGTATCTATTATTATAAATGAAGCTGCAGTCAGTATCCTTATTGCCAAATCATTGTGCACATTCACAAATGTTTCCTTAGAATAAAAGGTCCAGCTTTCTACTGGATCAAATAGTGTACACATTTTTAAAGTTTTGATAAAAATTGCCAAAGAATTGCCCTTCAAAAGATTGTACAAATTAACCCTCACATTAGTCCCTATGGAACGCCCATCTCCCCAGATGCTCCCCAATATTATTAACTTACCTATTTGATTGACAGGTGCTAATTTAACTTGTATTTTTTATTATTATTGAAGTGGAACAATTTTTTAAATGTTTATTTTCTCATTTGTCCATTGGTTTGACTTGGCTCATTTTTCCACTGGATATTTTAGTGTTGGTTTCCTGTGATAATTTTCTTAACCCATCTTCATTCATACATCAATCAAATGTTTTGAAAGCCTACTATGTATCAGGTCCTGTGCTTGCATTAAGTATGTAAAACTTATTAATCCTTATGACATTTAAAGTCTAACCATGTAATAGATGTCCAAAGTTTTTTCTAGTTTGCCATTTACCTTTTAACTTTTTAAAAATATATTGAAGATTTTTACAATTTTACAGTCAAATCTATAAATATTTATAATTCCTGCGTTTGGTTTCAAATTTAGAGCAGCCTCCCCTACTTCAAGAGAACATAAATTCTCACAAAAATGTTCTTCTACACTTCTACCCCCTCCGTCTGTTTTTGATGGTAATGTGAAATGTGAATTGTCACCTTTTCTGTTTCTTCCTGAGTATTTTAGTGTAGGTTTGGGAAAGGCTCCTTTGGAAGCTATGGGCCATATGTGATATTAAATGAGAAGTCCTAGAAAATTATCTTAAATGCCTTGAAGTGGATGTATTAATAGAAAGTGACTTGGATTTACTCTGGGCCATCCCATTGAACAGAGCTAGCCCCACAGGTAGAAACAACAGTGAAACAAATTTCATCAGAAAGAATTGAAGGGTGCAAGTTTCAACAATGCAACAGGCTGCCCCAGAGACGAATGTTCCAGGTAACTAACATGGATAAGACAAATTAACCACTAGGCCAGGACATAGGGGATTCCTGTAGCAGATCAATGGTTCTCAAACTTGAGCATCAGAATCACCTAGAAGATTGTTAAAGCACAGCTTGCTGAAACCACGCTCGGAGTTTCTGATTCAGAAGTTGGGGTGGAGCCTGGGAATTAGCATTTCTAACAAACTCCCAGGTGACGCTGATGCTGCTGGTCTGGGGATTACACTTTGAGAACCAGTAAGATAAGGAACTAAAGAAACTTCAAAGTACCTCTCTCACTCTGCGAGTTTGGGGTCCTAAGCA
This sequence comes from Theropithecus gelada, assembly GCF_003255815.1. Classification (NCBI taxonomy): domain Eukaryota; kingdom Metazoa; phylum Chordata; class Mammalia; order Primates; family Cercopithecidae; genus Theropithecus; species Theropithecus gelada. Next base: position 89,819,381 of record NC_037681.1, read on the forward strand.
GTATTTCTATACTGATTTGACCACCAAGTCACCCCTTTTCTGTATTTCTCCTTAGAGCACCTATTGACACAACTGGGGAATAACTAGTCTACCTTAAATCTAAATACTAAGGCTCAGTGAGTTGTAAAGAAATCCTTCCCATCTTCACACGTTCTGTTCCTAGATTACTAATTTCAAACACAGAAACGCAGGGGAATTCAGAGATCAGAGCATGGACTGCAGTGGTTTTCCATCTGTTCGCACATTGTTATCACCTGGAGAGCTTAAAGGTCCTACCCTAAAGGTGCTGTTTACTCGTTCTGGGATGAGGTCTGGGCACTCACAGAATCACCTGGGAATCATAAACACTCCCCGGGTGATTCTAATGAGCATTTGGGGTTGAGAAGCAGTGAGCTGGTCCAGTTCCCTCTTTTTCACTCAGGGCAGCATCTTCTCTTTCCTTTTTGAAACAATTTCAAGGCAACTCTCCACATTCCTTCAGAAACCTTGAGAGTAAGATAGGCTGATCACACTCTTCACGTGCTTTTCACAGTCCCTTTCCTATCAGGAAGATGGTTAACCTAGACTGAGGCTGCCATATCATTGTTACTGCTTGAGTAAAGAAGATGGAAAAGAGAAAACAGAACTCAGCCTCATATGTCTTTCCTGGATGGAATTCAATCATCTACCGACCAGCCTGACCCATCCCCAGGCACTTTTACTCCAAATTGAACTCCACCCCACTTCACGTGCTCCCGGAGAACCCACTGGGTTTGGATGTCATCTGCTTTCAGATCTGGCATCAGGAGGCTGGTACATTCCATTACTATCTGCAAGAACAAAATACTAAAGCTCACTCAGAGCTTGTTTTGCAAGCCTGGATCTCCTTGTAACCAGAAGAGACCCAGGGAAACACACACGTAAATGTACATAAACAATGTTTGAAACTCATCTGAAGTAAAGCCTCAGAGGTTGTGAAATCCTCCCCAGCTGTTTCCAATAAGGGCATGAGGCCAGTCACATGGGCACCATGTCTCCCTACTGTCGCAGAGGCGAGAATAGCCTGGGCAGGTTATCCCCCGAGAGAGAGGTCATCCTCCGCCCAGTCCTTCTAAAGCAGGTGAGCCTCCTGTAGCATAAACAGGCCTCAGAGAAAGTGTCTGCACTCTTGCATTCTCTCTCCTGTCTTCTCTGTCCTTCATATTTCCCGCATTCCCTCTTTCTTCTAATCCCTTTCCTTTTTTTCTTTTCCCTGTTCACTGCCAATTTCTAAGGCCTGCCATGGCTGCTTTCCCTCAACAAAGACACCAATTGCACTCCCACCAAGAATCCATTTCTGGGCTGGGCACTAGGGATAACCATTAGCAGAGTACTACATTCTGGCTTCCAGGAGTTCATGTATGTATGTATGTATGTATGTATGTGTGCAAAAGAGAGTGTCACACACTCTATGAACTGCAAATGCTTACAGAAGCATAAACCCTCTCATGATAACTTGGGGTAATGATGATCTCCACTTTAAAGAACAGAAATTGAGGCTCAGGAAAAATTAAATTTTCCAAGGACACACAGCTCGTAAGGAGGTCTGGGGCTTGAATTCAGGACTTTCAGACTTGAAAGTCAACACTAGGGATTCCTGAACTCCTTCATGCATTCAACAGATACTTGTTAGACGTCTTCTAGGAGCCAATGAGCACTGTATTGGTGCTTGGTATTCAAGATGAATGAATGAGCCCTGTCCCTGCCTTCGAGGAACAGGGACAAACAGGAAGCCCGCAAGCACTGCCTGATGTGAAAGGCTCTGTGATGGAGCTGAGCGCATGAGATGTGGGAGCTATACCCAGGAAGGGTGTCTCACCAGCCTTGGAGTCCAAATGCCTTCTTGAATGGACATTTAAGCTGAGACAAGAAGGGGGAATGGAGTTGGGGGGAGAGAATATTCTAGTGACAGGGAAGCTTGCTTACAGATCTGCAGGTGAGACTGTGGCTCCTTCAGGGAGACACAAGGAGCGGGGTACAGAGGAGGACAGAGTAGGAGGCAGTGAGAAGAGGGACTGTGGTGAAGAGGAACCTGAGTTGCCGGCCATGGGAGCCTGGTCTGCCAGCCTGAGGAGGCTGGACTCCACCCTGAGGACAGTGGAGACTTACTGCAAGAGTTTTAAGCAAAGGCGTGATCGGATGTGCATTTTAGAAAGGTCACACTGGTTGCAATGTGGACACAGTGGCAGTGAGAGAGGCTGGCAGCCTGAAGCACAGAGTGGTGGGTGAGGAAGACAGCCTGGATTCACGAGATGTTGAGCAAATAATCACAGATTTGGTAACTGCCTGGGTATGGAGGGGGAGAGTATGGAAGGTGTGAAGGAGGACCTCCAGGATTTGGCCCAAGCGACATTGCTGACTGTGCTGCCTGCCATTCACCAGGATGAGGACAGCTTTGGGAGGGAAGATGAGGACGTCGCTTTTTAACTTGTGGAGTTGGCGGTGCCTGTGGGACATCCAACAAAAAGGACCTGCAGCAGGTCGGGACCAGGGTGAAGCATGAAGGCATCTAGGGCAGGAACTCTATGGGTTACTCACTGTCAGGGTTGCGTGAAAGCAAGGACCTGCAAGTACATGCCTCCTTAAATTTTGTGCCCTCAACACCTCGCGTGCCTCACCCTAGTCAGGGGGAAGTCTTGCTCCAGTGAGAGTTCTGGGCTGGAGGCAAAGATTTGAGAGTCACTGGTCATGGCAGTTAAGACCAATGTGACTAGAGGGGAAACCAGAGGGAGGGGTAGAGAGAAGAGAAATAAGTGAATTACTGAACCCTGAGGGTCACGTCCTTTAAGTCAGGGTGGAGAAAAGAAATAGAGCACGAAGACAACTAAGAAGGACCAGCCAAGGGAAAGAGAAGTTGTGAGAGGAAAGTCTGGGGTCATGGAAGCCAAGGGAAGATAATACATTATGGAAGAGGGTGGGGTGTCAAATGATGGGAAATTAAAATGCAAACTGAGAGCAGTCATCTAATAAGACTAGCAATAAGGAGGTTATGGTGCCCTTAGTGACCCGAGCTCTGTGGGATGATGGGGATGGGAGCAAAGCTTAACAGATAATGGGACGGAGAGCCAAGGCAGTAGCTGGAGGAGATCTAGAGTTGGAAAGAGTTCTTCGTCTTAGTAAGACTTGAGCATGATTAAGTGCATATGGCAGAGATCCAGTAGAGGAAGGGGTTGAAGACAAGAACTCACTGTTAGACTGCAGGAATTCTTAGGAGAAGGGGTTGGAGAGCTTAGGAGGAAGTGCCAGTCCTCCTTAGTGACATGGGTTGCAGAGCCCAGGTATGAGTGAGATGGCAGGAAGTAAGGACATCCCTGTGGGAAGTGATGGGCTCTGTTCTCCCTGTGATGCAGCTGGAGGAGTGGAGCAGCTGAAACTGGAGCTCCTGGAAACAGCTACACCTTGGGAACCCCATTGCTCCTGTACTGGCAGCACTTCTCCACATTCCAGAGTGAATGTCTCAGGATTAAATAAAATGATAGGTATATATAATTTGAAAAGATGGGAGTTTATTTTCTTCCCTTCGTTCCCCCTGAAAAAACTGCCATTGATTTCAGAGAATCTTAGTTACCTCTTAACCTGTAGGAAAAGCTTTTTCTCAGAATTATTTTATGTTCAAACCAGCAATGACCAAAAGAACCAAGTTATCTACATATTGAAGTCTTACATGAAAGTCGTTTTTCTTGCACAATAAACAATTAAGTTTACATTAGCTCTTTACGTTGAGCAAATGGACATCTTCAGAATTCCTATCTGACACCAGGTATAAGGTCCCAACAGTTCTGGAGGGGAAGTCTCCTGACCTTTTATAAATTTTTGTAAGAAATGGATCATTTTAAGAAAAAGGAAGAAAAAAGAGCAAATTATAGGAAATGTTCCTAGAGGGTGTGATTTATTCTGGCACAGCATCTTCCCTGGATGTTTGAATTCTCCGTAGTATTCATTCACTTCTCACCCTTGGAAGCCTCTCCTTTGCTGTCTCATTGGAGGGGGACATGAGTACTTAGAATTCTTGGCTTAGTTTGCTGAATTTAAGGAAGAAAAAGTTCAAAACACTCTCTGTCCACAGCAAAAACCAACTGTACCCAAAACCTGCAAAGTTAACTTTTTTCAGAGATGTTAAACCCAAAGTTGATGCTGCAAAACATACCATCTTGGGATTTTTTTTGCCAACTTCCTTCTTCCATGGTAGGAAGCATATGAAAGCAATTGCTGTGGCTGAGCTATCTTCCTCTCCCTCTCTCTTTCCCCCTCCCTCTCTATCTCTTCCAGTCCCCACAATCTCATCCCCCTTTTTCTCCAAGCATTACACACTCACATTCACACACATTCCTCCTCCTCCTTATCATCACCGTCATCATCATCATCATCATTTTGTAGCTTCTTTCAATTTCAACTTGTAGGACTTTCAACTTCAGATTGTCTCATCTCCCAAACAGCTGCAACAACAGAAGGTCAAGTCCTGGAATCAGGTTGCAAATAGCAAACAGAGGAGAAGTAAATGCTAAGGCTGAACAAGACAGGGATGGGAATAAAGCAACCCTGTTCAAATTCTCTGACCTCATTTTCTCCCTTCCAAACAAAATCAGGATTGAGGTAGGTAGGGCTGAGCTCTAGGGTCAGAATTTTACCCAAGTGTATAATATTTTAGAAGGTTTGCTACTTTTTCTAAGCATGATGATCATGTCTAGCCACTTGGCTTCTGTGGGCCTGCTCCTCCAGCTGATGGCACCGGAAAAGATCATCTCGAGGGACATTCAGCATCTCCGTGATAAGCCTCCATTAAGAATCATCAGAATCCAGGCTGGTGGGAAGTTCTGTTCTGGCCAGAAAGTACTGGGTTAGATTATACATGGCAAAATCTGACCTAGGAGATAGGCTTTTGAACAGTGTGGGGAAGAACCAGCCTGCTATAAAACATCCACACCCACCCATCTTCGTTCAGCATCTCCATGACCACCCCAACTCAACCTGACCCTCAGTCGCAGAGTTGGACTGGCAGTTCCTCATAATCCCAGACCCTTCATTTTAGAGGCACCAAAGCTGAGGTCTGGAAAGGTGGTCTGGAGAGATCCCCGAGCCCTCCCAGGTCCCTTATCTCATCTGTTCCCCATCACCTCCTTACTTTATCCTCTTTTTGATATAGGAAAGATGAGGCTCAGATAAGATCCCTGCTCTTTTCAAGGTCACAAAGAGTGTTGGTGGAAGTGGCAAGACTGGAAACCCACCAGCTTGACACTGCCTGGCTCTCCTTGAGTCCTCACGCCAGGTCAGGAGAGGAGGATAAGCGTCCAGACTGGGCCTTATCTCTTGAGGAGAAGGCAGAGTTAGTCCTTGCCACCCAACCCCTTCCCCTCCTGTCCTCCTACCTCTTCCCACCTCCCAGTACCTTTCCATTTTTATATCCTGCCCAAGATGACATACCCACTGATGTCTTCCCACACGGGCCTGCTCTCCTGCACAGGATGCTGTGCTCCCAGATCACCTCATGCTCTCCCTGATTCCACCTCATGCTCTCCCTGATTCCACCTCTCGCCGCCTCCCACTTTACCACCAACACTGTGTCTGGGACAGAAACTCCTTTCATCCAGTTAATACATCTTGAGCTCTCGCTCTCCAGCAGGCACCAGGCTAGGCAGTGGGGATTTAGCATGAACAAGGCGAGATCCCTGCCCTTGTGGAGTGTACACTGGAGTGGTCAGAAAAGATCACTAAATTACAGCTCCACGTGGTAGATGGTATGAGGGGGAGTTTGGAGTTCTCTGGGAGCATAGAGCCAGAAGATTTAACCCAGGCTAGGGCATCAGGGCAGAATTCCAAAGAGAAGTAACTATTTGGCTGAGATCCAAAGGACAAACTCTTCCAGTGCAGGGAGAGAAGGGCCTTCTGGTTGGAGGAACAGCATGTGTAAAAGGCCAAAAGGGAGAGGAACTGAGAGAGTACACACAGACCCGCAACCAGGGAGGGTAGGGAGTGCAGCAGCCCTCACCTGCAGGCTCCACTTTCTCCAGTCTTTGTCCACCCAAATCCTTCAGGCACTCAGCACTCAGCCAAAGCTCGAGACCTTCTCCCAGTCAAGGCTCATTGTCTGGCCCTTCCTTCCTCCTCTGCTTAGAGCCACAAAATTTAGCACCAAGTTAATTTTAACTAATACTGACTTTTCACTCCCTGAATAAGTTGTAAGCAATCTGAGGGAAGGAACCATGGCTTTTTTTTTTTTCTAGACTTTCCCTCACAGCACTGAGGACCTAGCTCAATGTGTTTCCTTGTCCCAGGGAGTATGGTTGTTTCTGCAACCTCCAGGCCACAGCTGTTTGCAAACTTTTATGATGTGTCTTCATAGGAAACTGCATTTGAGTCACAAGAAAAGAGAGAGCTGAATGAATCCTCCATGTTTTAATAAGGAGAGATAATTCACAAGGTCTTCTAGGGATATATCCAGATAAAATGAAGCTGATTAAAAATTTAAAACACTAAACTTTTATTATCATTGCTATTCATACTTTTGTCATGGCCATTAATAACTTTTGTTTCTTTAAGTTTGTTTGAAAATAGAAAATTCATTTTTTAAAAACTCTCCAAGGCTTTACCAGTCTCACTTTATGAATTTGTTCTTGTAACATTTGTTTAATATTAGTGTTTTCCCTTTTTTTTTTCTTTTTGGCTAATACCAATGAGAGCAATGTCATGTTGAGAATCCACAGTGATGACAGAGCTAGCTGTGAGGGTGCTCATTCCATTCCTCTGGCAATCAGCACCTCTGTCCACTTCTGTGTTTGCCCCCAGCATCTGAATTTGGTTGCTTCACTGAATGGTGTGGCCCCACCAGCTGGCACCCAGGCATTGACTGGCCTCAATTACTGCGACCTACGTTTTAAGGACTCTGTGGCCCTGATTTAAGTATAAGCTTTAAATGGGAATAAATCTTATATAAGCCTTTCCATTTACTCTCCTGCTTATTAAAGGTGAATTGCAATGGAAAACCCTAAATGTCACAGAGTCTGGAAACTTGGATATAATAATGGGCAGCATTATCCTTAGTGGTATAACTAGTAAAAGTGGGCCTAATGGAAAGTCCACTGTGGAATCATCTGTGTTTCTATGCAAGAAAATTATTTTCCTTCTTTCTCTAAAAAGGGAAGTAGTTCTGAACAACAAGGTTGGCTGTCTTGGGCGTGGTGGTGGAGAGCAATGGAAAGATGAGTGAATAGTGGGAGCAAGCTTAGCAGAATTCCAGAAGCCATTGCTTTAGTGTCATACCACATCTGTAGGCCTAGGGGATGCCATGCAGTACAGAGATAGCCAAAGAAGCTGCAGAGCTGAGGCCACCTTCTGTGCTTGTAAACAATAAGCACGCCCCCCAAAATCAGGAATAAGCCCATGAGAACTGCCCATATCCCATGGTCCCACAGTACCTCATCAGCTGGACTAGTGTGTTCTGCAGTAGATCCACTGCTGGTGGGCCTCAGGTTGCAAATATATTTAGTAATGGATCAAAATAGAATCTCCTAGCAAAAACCGGACCTTACAAGTAATTTGCATCAAGCCAAAAACCCATATCTATGTCCCACAGCAGGCCACTCTTAAGCAACATGAAGGCTTCCAAAAAAGTTACCCTGCCCATATGAAAATGCCAATTTTATCCAGCAACATTGCTGTGCTTTCAAATTTCTGTAGACGCCAATGCTGTAATGAATGTTCTGACCCTCAGGGTGTCATCCACAGCCAGGCTTTGTGCCTGTCTTTTGCAAAACTTACCCAATTTCTGTCCAAAAAACAGTCCAAGACTAGCTTGATAATAGATTTACGTGTCAAAGGAGAACACATAGACTTTGGATAACTTTACTCCAAAAGAATTCTCTTGCTCTCTCAAGCCCATTCTGTTAATAACATGTTTAGTTCTATTTCCAAGTTTGATTTTTTTATGGCAACAGTTTGACTATTGAAATTCTTTAGCTTTGTAAACCATGGCACAAACTGTTCCCCCATGAAGAAACACAGCTTTCCATAAGCCTTCCCCAGAAACACCAACATTAGAGTGGGGGGATGTGATTTGATTTTTTGTGAGTAATCTTCCTAGCACTTCCCAAAGAGAGAGAAAAAGAGAGAGATGCAGTTTCACATACAGTTTTACATGTCGTAAATCATCTGTGGAGATCAGAGGATAAAAGTATTTCCATGACAGGAACTTAAAATCTTAAGAAAATTTTCTTTTAAGTTCTTCATTGGCCAGTGGAAGAGTTGACCATGGCTTTTTCCTTCATGTGTAGAAAAACACTACGCAACTTGGTAGTGAAGCAGGATTTTTCTCAGCCAATTTGCCAACTGGGACCTCCGCTGGCAACACCCCCCACACCTTGCCCTGTGTTTTAGCTTGTACCTACATTCAGCAGTTCCCAAGCTCTTGTCCCACATCCAAGAAGAATGAGGATATGCTGACAATTTGAAGGTGGAGAAGAATTTTACTGAGCAACATAACAGATCTTAGTGGAGACACAGTCAGATGGTTTCTCCCCCAGTGTGGCTGAGCCTGGGGCTTTTTATGGACTCAGAATGGGAAGTGCACGCTGATTGGTTTGTGAGTATGCAAAAATGGTTAAAGCAAAGACATTCAAAGGTAGGCACAACAGTGTAGAAAACCAATTAGGAAAGGGTAGGTATGTGTAAAATAGGTAAAGGGTGGGATCAATCAGAGGAAAATGTGCCAAACAGGAAAACGGTTTCTCAATCCAGTCTGTGGATTTGTAGCTTGGCTTTCGGGCTTTAAATTCATTTCAGCTTGGAGGTGGGGTTTTGCCGGGGACCCACCCCTATTTGCCTAGGCATTTGTCTGCCCCCTGCTGCTGTCAGTGGGATTACAAATGGACTCACATTTTTTAAAATTGTGGCCTCCCTTCTTACAAGTAGCAAAATATATTTTTAGATCCTGAACATCTCAAAAGTAAAATCTAGAGCGGACTATCCAAAAAGGCAGTCACTAGTCACATGTGGCTATTGAGCACCTGAATATGGCTAGTGAGAAATGACATATGCTATAAATGCAAAATACACTCTCGATTTTCAGGGAAGTAATATGAAAAAAAGAATAGGAAATATTTATTTAATGATTTTTATATTAATTATAAGTTGAAATAGCATTCTACATATATTGAGTTAAATAAGATATATTAGTAAAATTAATTTCACCTATCTCTTTTTATGTTTTATAAATGTGGTTACTAGAAAACTTAAAAGGCCCATGTGGTTTATATTATGTGTCTGTTGGACACGCTCATCCAGAGGACTAGTCTGGAAGACGCTTATGAGAAGGGGAAATGACATGATTTCCATACAGGCCCTGAGTTCTTCAACTATTTTGATTTTTATTCACAGTAAGAATTTCAGAAATTATGGATCTCCACCCTTTCTGGTTTTCTATTAGGTCAGCTGTGACTTTGCCTTTGTGGACCAATTCCTATCCCAAACTTCTTATTCTTGGGCAGAAGTCTTGCATGCTCTAAGCCAGCATGTTAGGGGTTTGGGGTGTTCTCTTTTGAGATGGCATCCCACTCTGTTAACCCAGGCTGGAGTGCAATGGCACTGTTACAGCTCACTGCAGCCCCGACCTCTCAGGCTCCAGTGATCCTCCTGCCTCAGCCTCCCAAGTAGCTGAGATTACAGGTGCCTGCCACCACGTTAAGTGTTTTATTAAAGCAAACAAGCATTCAAGGCCTCTCTACTGCTTCTTCCCTGCAATATCACCACAGAGAAGAAAGAACTTGCATCCTTTAAAACCTTGTTCTAAGTATCTGTACATTTATTGGATTATCTGTTCTACTTTATTTTTGAAAAATTCCTGAGAAGCAAATATTAGCCTCACCTTGCTAACAGGAACCTTAGTTGACTAGAGCAATAATGATGGTTCACGTTTGCCAAAAGCCATGTAACTTACAATTATTTTCTAATATATTTATTCTGACCCTATGACATAGGTATTCCCATTCCTGTTTTACATACAAGGAAATTATCTTTACAGAGGGTTCAAGTGCCTGGGCCCCACAGCTGATAAATGGAGGAACTAGCATTGATTCTTTCAACACATATTTATTTGTTGTCCTAAACACTGGTAAACAGGGATATGGTCCTTTCATGGAGTTTGTATCCTAAGATTCACAGCACCCAAGTGTTAAGTGCTCTACTAAGAATCAAAACAGAGCGATGAGTGGAAAGACAATGGATATCTAGCCTGCATGGTGGGAAAAGCTGTCTCTAAAGAGGTGACATTGAAGATGAGATCTGAATGACAAGAGGGAGCTGCTACGTTAAGATCAGGGGACAGCAGCAGGCACAAGGCCTGTGAGGCTGGAAAGAGCTTGGCATGTTGGAGGAACTCAGAGGCCAGCAGTGATGGGTGGGCAGTAAGGTCAGAGATGGCAGGGGACATGGCCACGCAGGCAGGCTTGTAACCTGAGGAAAGACATTTGGATTTTACTCTGGATATAACATGGAGGGGAGGGCTTAGCAGGAGGGAGACAAGTGCCCTAGCATCCTCCACACTTGGATACTGCCTGCCTCTAATTAACATTCTACAAAGATGACCAGGGATGAAGTGGGAAGAATCAGTTGTACAGAGGCCAGAGTAAAGCCTGGAGATCAGTGACAAGGTTGGAGTCCCGGGTGAGAGGCAATGGTGGTAGACAAGTGTGGACCCAATGGAAATGGTGAGAAGTGGATGGAGTCTGAAGTTTTTTGGAGATAAAGCCAGTGAGTCTGGCTGATGGATGGCTTATCCCTCTTTCCACCTGACTGTCCCTCCAGCTCTCTTCACTCCTGCAGTGTCCATCCGAAAACACTCTGCCCAGGGAAATCTAATTTCTGTTCACCCCGGAATAATGCCCAGCAGGCAGAATGAAACACTGACAAATTGTCATTATTTATTACCCCTTTGTTTTGCTTTGTTAATTCATTGCCCTGCCTAGCTGTTAGCCTCTTAATTGTTCATGTTGACTTTAGAAACACATTCAAGATGAATAAGGAGGCCTTGCTATATTCTAAAATGGCGTCAGTGGGAATAACCAAAATGATTTTATTCTTTCACTCTCCTTTTGGCTGGCAGGAAGATGAGCTGTTCACATATTCATTTGACACACTACCATGTGAAAACCCAAAAACCAAAAGTATGCAGTGTCATATATGCAGTCATCGGCAAATGTACAAAGCACCCTTCAGCACAGCATGGTTACATGCTCCTTAGTAGGGAATGGGGGAGGAAAACTGTATTTAAGAACCAGATGTTGGCTGGGTGTGGTGGCTCACACCTGTAATCCCAGCACTCTGGGAGGCCGACAGGGTGGATCACTTGAGGTCAGGAGTTCGAGACCAGCCTGGACAACATGGCAATACCCCGTCTCTAACAAAAATACAAAAATTAGCCAGGTGTGGTGGCACAGGCCTATAGTCCCAGCTACTTGCAGACCGTGGCACAAGAATCACTTGAATGTGGGAGGTGGAGGTTGCAGTGAGCCAAGATCGTGCCACTGCACTCCAGCCTGGGCAACAGAGTGAGACTCCGTCTCAAAAGAAAAAAAAAAAAGGAACCAGATGGTGTGTCACGAAGTGATAATTTGCTTGCCACTGACAGTAAGATAAAGAAGAGAGAGATCTTGGATGGAGGTGACAAGCCAGAGAGAAGGGTTGGTCTGAAAAAGACTACAGAGAGGAGGTGTTACCTAAGCTTTTCCTTAGAGGATACGCTCAGGCTCTGGCTAAACAAGGAGAAACAGGGCGGGTATGAGATGAAAACAGGTTGCCTGTCAGCAAAAGTTTACACCTGCATGCATATGTATATGCAACTACTTCTCCAGCCAGTGAAAACATTTTCTTGGCATATACACCGAGCTTCATTAATTCCCAAGGGCAATAGATGCTCTCAGTGCTAAGGAATGCAAACCCACCCTTTTTCACTTACCAGCACTACGACTCTTTTCCTCAGAACACAGAGGGGGATCAACCGTAGCAGCAGGTGCTGGGCACATCTGTGTAGACTCCACACCCATCTCTCTCTGACATGAGGGAATTTTTACTCCTACACGGCAAAGAACTACACTGCCTTAAACACCTTCCCTGGTTCCCACTGCCTGCCCACACAAGGTGTGTTATGTGGAATAATTATTCTGCAGCTGTTCGTAGGTGTCAAATACATTTGGAAATTGTTGCACTTAATGTTAAAGAGGCCGTTTTCTCTGCAGGACCTCAAAGATGCTTTAATAAGCTGACATGCATTGGGAATCTCCAAAGGGGGAACACATGCAGCATTTCCCAAACTTGTAAATCACTGATCTGTTTTCATAGAGCATCGCTTGGGACTAACGTTCTGTGAAAGGCACTTTGGGAAATGCAGGACTGGCTAAGAAGGGTTTCCCCTAGTGCCCTCCCTGCACAAGGCAGACTGCCCCCAAGGCGCTGTTTCAGCCTGCTCGCTGTGTGTATTCCCACCTGTGGATCTCTGCTCACGCATCCCCGGCCCAAATTATCCTGCTCCTTCTCTCATTGTAAGTCAACCCAAGTCCTTTCTTCTCTCAAAAGCTTTGCTCCTCCCTCCTGGGACTGGAGATGCCTTGTGCCTCAGACCACCGTAATATTGCTTTGTGTCACACTCATTTAGCTTTTGATAGCTGGTTTCTACCTCTATCTCTAATACCTTGCATATGGTAGAATTCATAAATTCTTTATTAACGAAGAAGAAAAATAGGAAGGAGGTAAAAGAGGAGAATCACAAAGAAAGAAGTAGGAGAGGGGAGGAGGAGGACGGGAGGAGCAGAGAAAGAGGGGAGAAAACCAGGGAGGTGACAGTGGGAAAGAGAATTTCTTACAGGATCTTGGACGTGGTACTTCGATTGAGTGTAGGTAAGAGGCAGAGCCCAGGGAGCACAGCCTTGAGTACTTAGTGGAAAAGAAGATCCATGAGGTTCTGCATAGACGACCATCCAAGGCAGCTCCCAGGAGGTGTTCCATGGCTCCATGCCACACTTAGCGGCAGGGCAGTGCCCATTCATAGGGTGTCAGCTCTAACCAGTGAGTGCAGTGCCTAAGAGTAGGCACAGACTGTGACCCCTTAATCTAACCTATGCTTTATAATAAAATAGATACATATTTATATTTGTACTATTCAGAAAACAGCATATGTATCCATTTCTTGGGGGAGAGGCGGGTTGTAAACAACATAATACAATATCCAGTTAGTACTGAGGTGTTTTTGAGACAAGGTCTTGTTCCATCACTCAGGCTGGAGTGCAGTAGAGTGATCACAGCTCACTCTAGCCTTGATCTCTGGGACTCAAGTGATCCTCCTACCTCTGCCTCCAGAGAGCTGGGATCACAGGTGCATACTACCAAGCCTAGCTAATTTTTTTTAGACATGGAGTCTCACTGTATTGCTGAGGCCAGAGTGCAGTGGTGATCATAGCTCACTGCAACCTCAAACTCCTGAGCTCAAGTGACCCTCTCACCCCAGCCTCCTAAGTAGCTAAGATTACATGTACACACCACCTTTTTTTTTTTTTTTTTTGTAGAGACAGGGTCTCACTATGCTGTCCAGTCTGGTCTCAAACTCCTGGCCTCAAGCAACCCTACTGCCTCAGCTTCTCAGAATGCTGGTATGACAGACACGAGCCACCACCGCACCTGGCTATTACGGTTAAACAAAATCAATAACATACAAAGTGCAAATTATATAACCCTAAAGCAATCGCTGTTAAGAGGCCTACCACTAAAGCCAGTGCCTTCATTTTATAGAGGAGGGGCCTAAAAGTCACAGAGCAGCTTGAGCTGGGGCTAGAACCTCAAATCTGTGACCTAGTACACTCACTACATAGACCATCTGAAATGCTGCTTCTCATGGCTGGGCAGCCTATAATCTCTTTGTCGGCCAGATGGCCAGTTGCCTGAGATGGAGACACAAGAAACATTCCCACATCTGCTTCCTGCTTTTAACTCACATAAAAAATGGCCAGTCAGTTTAACAAACCTATTTCCCTAAAGGGACCAGAGCTTCTTTTTATTTTTTCTATACATTTAAAACACGCCAAACAAAATGACACATGTTGTCAACAAGATGCAACAGATATCTTCCCCAAAAGCCCCTTCTTTGTAAGCTGTCAGGCCAGTTCTGTTGACTTGGTTACCTTCTGCAAAGACCAGTGGTCTTGCCAGAGCTCCACCCTGGAAAAGCTCATCCTGTGGAAGCACAGCTTGGTGGGGTCGCCAGACTCCTGTCTGACACACTGTTAAATGCCTAGATGTATTTCTTTCATGCTTGTGCAGAAATTCCATTTCAGAGTGTCGGGGCAACACCTCAGTCAGTCTCCCACATGTGGGTCATGGAAAGAGCCGGGGCCTGGATGCCAGGAGGCCTGGGTTCCAGTGAACACTCCCTGTGACTTTTACAAGTCGCAAGTGGATGACCATGCCCCCAGTGCCAGCAGCCTTGGGACGCTGGTGGGGGCACTGAGCATAATGGGCCATTGCGGGGCATGGGAGGGGGTCAGCCCAGCTGCTGTGGTCCCTCCACCAGCCCCCAGGGCAAGCCACAGCCAGGCAGTCTCAGCCAGGGCAGGACGAGGGCCAGGGCCAGAGCAGCGCCTCCACACTGAGTCACAGCCAGCCCTGTAGGAGAAAACGAGCTGAATGTGGGTGAGAACCTGAACATCCATAAGAGCCTGGTCCAGGAGAGCATTTCTGGGGCCTGTGAAGAGGAAGAAGAGAAAATGATGCTGGAATCCCCCAGTTAAGGAAAACCAAGCCATTCCCTGGCCTGCAAGCTGTATCACTTCCTCTGTGACCAGCTGCAAGGTAACTGTTTCTCCCCTTCTGAGCACTGGTACCTGGTTCGTGGGACAAGAAGACAAGTGACATGATCAAAACAAAGCTTTGGTTTGTATTTCGTTCTACTCCTTGTAAAATTTATTCATTGAGAGAGATTTTTCTCCTGCCACCAGATACAGCCATGGCAGGCCCCATAACTGTTCAGTGTATTCTCAGGCTATAAGCAGGTCCACCCTCAAAAACAAACTCCAAATTCAGTTGTAGAAAGTACAATCCGAGAGATTAATCAAAACCTCCAACTTAAGCCAGGGTAAACCTTCCTTCCTCCTCCAGCTAGCCCAAACCCAACCCCACCCTGTGAAAAGGGAGGATGCGGTTGTCTCTCCCCCGTTTCTCCATTTTGCTCTTCTCTTCCTAGTCCCCACCCCAGTCTGTTAGCCAGTTTCTTACCCCTCCTAGGTAGGGGCAGGTGAGCAGAGGTAGGAGAAAAAGTAGGTCTTCCTTGAACTGGTCCCATGATGAGCTGTCCTGTGCTCTGTGGGCCCAGCCTGTGTTTAACACTGACTCCTTTTTTTCCCCTGGGGTGCTCCTTGGGGCTCCTTTGGGATCTTCCTTATAGCAGTTTCCTTGACGTGGGCAGATGTTTCTTTATTCCCAGTGTTTGTTTGTGGTGCTTCCACAGCCTCTGGGTCTAGCAGTCACCTCCAGCTTCTTACTGTCGAAGTCCCTCTGTCCTATTACATAGCCTCTTGTACAGCATCCAAGATGACTCTGCTCTGCACTTCCTCTGTACGACCCACATCTGGTCCACGAGAGAGACTTACAGGACGCATGGATGGGCGAACCCGATTGCAGCCCCTCCATCCTGCAGCACAGGCTGCCTGCACTTTCTCAGACATGAGAACTCTGTATTTGCCATCTTCGGGGAATGCATTCCAAGTTCCCCAAGTAGCCCCAGGGGGACAGCCTCACTGCACTGGAGGCGAAGCCCAGAGAAGCCTTGATGAAGTCTCTAATGGAAGAGTCTCTGGAGACTCACAGCACAGCAACTCTTCTCTCCAAGAAATCCCTTCATACATCCTTCACCCTACCCTGGCCCCTTTTATAGCCTTCATCTGGCTGAAGAGTCCAAGCATCATGAAGTCAGTTTACAGATGTTTCCCTATTAGGCAACTTATTAGAATATCTTACAGCTCAGAGCATAGTCAAAACTTCCATTTTAACATTCATTACATGCTTATCTCAGATTTTAATTATCCACCCATTTAAATATATGCCCCATGGGGCATAGACATCATCTGGTTTATTCACTGCTACATCCCAGCTATGATAGGCACTCAGTGAATAATTACTGAATTAACCAATTAATATTTAAGTAAAGTAGCCTCCGCTCCTCAGCCTGCAAGCCATATGAGAGTGGGAACTGAGATACTCAATATTTGCCCCCCAGTAGAGTCTAGTAGAATGCTGGCCCATAGTAGGTATTTTAAAAATGGCTTTGAAAAAAATTAATGAACCTGAGCGAAAGGCCACATTTCTCTAGGTAAGATTAATAGAGGCTCCACTGACCCAAAGCCTTTCTCCCATTCTTCTTCAAATTCTTCACTTGGCTACACTGCTTAAAACTCTGCTAACCAGATATTCTCTCTATCAGTTCAAATATTTTTTAACAACAGATATCACCACTGAGAAAATGGAAGCCAGTCATTTACACTTAAGAAGACAATTTGATACAACAAACGTGCAGGAAGACTATCAGGGGCCTGAAGAGTGCTGGGAGGCACTTACGAGATAGGAGATGGCAGGCCCAGAGGTGGGAGTTCTTTTAGAGGCTTGCCAGGGAGACCGTATATGCCAGGAGGTGAAAAGGAAGTGGCAGATAGAGCCAGTATTTTTTAGAGTTCGCCTTTAGCAAGCTTCATCCTACACAATTTTTAAGAATCATTAATTTTTAGAGCTAGAAGGAACCTTTGATATAATCAGATTCCATGGTTTCCAAACATTTTTGAGCCAAAAAAACTTCTTTCAATGAAATCTTACCAGAAAGCCAATATGGAAAACAGGTAAGCAGAGATAATCTGGTTCTAGAGGGCTGTTTTAGATGGGTTCTAGATGTTTGGGCTGGGAAACCAAACACACACATACACATACATATATATTAATACATACATACATGCATATACACACATACATATACATATATATGCATACATACACACATACGTACATATTAATACAGACATGCATGCATGCATATACATGCATATACACATACATATACATATATACATGCACGTATATTAATATATGCATATACACGCGTATATACATGCATACATATATATACATATACACACACATACATATATACATGCATACACATATATACACACATGTACACGCACACACACAATTTTCTCAGAGTAGTCTTCAAACCTCCCCCAGAATCCCTAAGTGCTCCTGAAACACAGTGTGTCCAGACACAATGAAAGTCCCACAGTCATCGTCACCCATCACCATGTCACAGAGACTGGGCTCCAGAGGTCAAAAGAAAATGGAAGATGCTAGACCCTGCTGCTCCCTCCCCTTGATCAAGGAAAAGACCTTGTCCCCTCCACTTCCCAAACTCTTCATCTATTCTGAAAATGTTTGCCAAATCAAAGAAAGAGCCTTTTCACGGGACCACTGAAGACTTCCCCCATGAGTTTAATACTACCAACAAATATTTACTCAGTTCTTGCTACATTCTTGACCCGTGTTTGGCACTCAGAACAAGTGACCATTGTCATTGCTAAGTTAACCAGCACTCTTTGGGTGCTGCCTGTTCAACCTTCTCTGAGCCATCTCAATTGCAGTTAAACATCTAACCCATATCTTTCCATTTTTCCCCTAAATGTGCTTTGAGACACTGTGTGAACTGATCTGCTGAAATGCAGATAAACTACATCTGTCAGCCCCCATCTCTGAATCTAGTGAGACTTGCAAAAAAAATGAGGTTTGGCACAATTCACTTTCGGCGAACCTTTGCTCCCAGAGATGACCACTGTTTCCTGTCTTTGGAACTTATAAGCCATCTGTTTAATAATCTGTCCTAGCTTCCTGCCAAAGACTGACATGCATCTCACCAGTCAGCAGTTCCCACCAAAAGTGCTTAGGGCCGCAGGGCCTCCCATCCCTGCTGCTGGCTAGTGTCCAGCTCACACAAGTAGCCCCCTCATCCCTAACGAGGCTTTACTGGAGAGGATGGGCCACTCGCCTATTGCAAGAGCACAATGTGAATCTCAGAGAGTTCAATTTTGTGTAATTATTTCTGTATCAACAACATCAACTCAGGGCTCAAGATCACCTAGGTGAGAGTGTAAGAACAGAGACTTCCCATGAGCAGAGCTAGGTTTGAAAGCTAGCCCTACCACTCACTGTGTGGTTTTGACTAATGACCCACTCTGAACTTGTAAAATGAGCTCATGGGAGTTCATGGTTGTGATTACTAAAAGCAATATTGTGCATTTAGTGTATGCAATATTGTGCATGAAGTGTTCAGCACAGTGACTGGTACATATCAGCATTGTTATTATTAAAAGAAAATACCCTTATTAGTTAACTACTGCAAGTCAGGGGTGGGGATGGGACAAGGAGCAGGCCTGGGTAGAGGGTCTATGTGTGAGGGGGCTATTCATTGGCACCCAGTTCAATTCTTTCTCTAGGCCCTAGGTGGTATACGGAAAAGATCCTCTTCCCTGTAGAGCTCGAATTTCATGGAGAAGAAATTATGAGAGAATGTCTGTCTCCTTTCAGTCACCTAGCTTGTGAATTTGCTACCCCCAAGTGAAACCAAGGCCCTACTGGACTGGCCCCAGACTGATTCCTGAAGGAAGCTACTTTTCAGAGGGACACACAGGTTATCTCATGGACAGGTTCTTCAGGGTGGCTTCTAACCCCCAGAGATCTCAGGACAAGGGATTCCTGTCATCTCCTTGAGCAACTGTTAGGGAGGCAGAGAGGAGCCGGGTAGAAGATCCTCAAATGAACAAGGTCAACCAAGGAGGCAAAGGTTCTAACAGTTAATTCTCCCAGCCCTTGTGTGAAACTGCAGAAAAGTCACCCCATGCCTTTGTAGATTAAAATTAAGCTGGAAAGATTCAGCTGTAGTGGGCTTTAGATGATCTGGGTCACTTTCTAAAGCCAATTTCTTTTAAAAGCCCTCGAGCTGAAGACAATAGTACTAAATGACAGCTGGGAATTTTAAGTTTTATTTTCAGTTCTGGAAAAAAAAGGTGGGGAATGGGTATCCCTTTATATTTTTATACTGAGGATAAGTCAGTAGGGAAATTTCATCATGTTGTCATTGCAAAAGTAATCAACTCAGTGTGCCATAGCCAGGAATTCAAACTGCTTGGGAAACGCAGGGGTAGTTAGCCCTTTTCACTGGAAAATACACTGGAGAGTGACGTGGGTAGGTTAAGAGCAGAGAGCTGCTGGGAAGATCCGCAGAAAGGGCAAGGGATCCTGTCTGCCAGATTCCTTCTTCCTAAAGCACTTACGCCATTTAGGTCAACCTGGGCTGTTCTAGGAGGGATAGTACTTCCTGCTTTAACATTGACCAACTTGAAAATCACACTGAGAACAAAACCATGACAGCCAGGAACCCAGCCCCAGAAGGTGAAACCCAGCCTAGAGTATCTGGCCGCTGTAACTTACAGCATTAATAAAAGGCTTACAGAAAACCAAAGGCCTATTAAATATCCCTGCCCCACCTAGACTCACCACTTAATTGGGGTGGGGATCATCAAGGCAGAAGGAGAATAAATGGTTCCAAAAGCTGGAGCGACTTTGGCCTGAAAGGCCCAGGTCCAATTAAAACAAGCCAGGACCCTTAATAACTGCTCTGTTTTGACATTGGGAAACCCACTCTAAGTTCTGTCAATGGCTATGATGTAGAGATTTTATTATGATTATTATTTCATGGACTTAATGAATGCTTAGAAGAATTAAGCCACAATAAGGCCCAAGATCACAACTTCCTCATCCACCACAGAAGGGCAGCTTGCCCCAGAGCCAGCCTCTTCTTGGGAGGCAGTCCCCAGGTCCCTAATCAGGGTTCTGGTGGTCCTACTATTCGGTTTGGGGTGGATTTAGAGCATGCACAAGCAAAATGGGCTGTAGGCCCTTGCTGTGACTATAAAGGCTTCTGTGTGCATAGTTATCTCCTCAACCTGCCAGAAATTCCCCAAAGGGAGAAAGGTTAATCCCTCTAACTTAAGGAATTTGAACCTAGGTAACATCACAGTGTCCTCCAGAAGGAGGACACACACACACACACACACACCCTAGTGATGAAAATTAGGGTATCTATCTCCCTTAACCAACTGGCTATGAGTACATCTTGTTCTTTTATGCATTCATCATGTTTTTGTATTGCTAATAAGCCACAATAAGCAATAGAGTATTTCTTATTGAGTTGTATTGAGTCCTTCACCATGAGCCAGTCACTATATTATATGCTAAACAAGCTCATTATCTTTGTGTATCACAAGGCTTTCTGATTATAAGCAGTACTTATTAAGTGTTATGTTATCAATGTGTATTAAAATGACAAATTCTCTTGGTAATCATGATTCAGTAGATATAGGGTGGAACTTTGTCCTCTGCTTTTAACAAGCAACCCAAGGGATGCTTATGACCAAGTCATTGTCCTAGAAAGCTTCCCAGCTTGCCCAAAACCTCTTGACTGAAGTGCCCACAGTGCCTCGGCAGATATGATCTCATGCTAGGCAGGATGGAGCAGGCTGGTAACCTGAGGAAGGGGCGCAGACCTCTCAGCGTGGCCTGAGAACCCATTTGCTTTCCTTGGGCAGTCATGTTACGAAGCTGCCCCCTGTTGACCAGATGGTCCGAAACCCCTAGATCCTCTTCATGCAGGCTGAAACTGGGCCAGGGGGCTCCCCATGCCAGATCACCATGCCTCTTCAGTGGATTTTCTTATGTTTTTAATCCTAACTACCATCTTGTCTAATTTAGCCTATTGTTCCAGCTTGTCCAGTTCTCATCAGCATCCTGACTCCATCCTCCCATGCATCAGGCACCCCTCCCAGCCAAGGGTCATCAGCACACATGGTAGAAAGTGCCCATATGCTCTGTTGTCCATCTGAGACAGGAGCTTCCCCAGACCAGCAGCTTTGAACTTGACCACAGACTCCTCCACCATCAGGAGGGTCCCCTTTCTCACTATGTTAAGCCCTCACATAAGCATCTCCATCCTTCCTGATTTTTTTTGAACAGGCTTTTAGCTGCTGAAAAGCAAAATAATACCTTCAAAGGAAAGTTTTATTGGAGGGAAACCGTCTCAAACTGCAGACAGTATCTTTTTGCATTTTATTAAACCTGCAGAGTTAGAGCCATAATTTAAAGCAATGGGTGGCCAAGTAACTTGAAGTCTATTTTGGTTACCATTTTTGTTACTGATGGTTCCACCTACTCAAAAATAAAAAAAAAATAGTGAACAGAAATACTCATATAGGAAGCCAGGGCAGTCTCATGGCTGCAAAGAAACACTGGTTCTGTGCCCTGACCTTCCTCTTTGTGGCTCAGATTTTCCACCTAGGGGAGTGTGATTTTCGTTCTCTCCTCTTCATACAGAGCTGCTGAAGGGGTCCTTAAGAGAAGGCTGTTCTAGACTTTGAGTTTCCTGACCAAAATTAAACCATCGCAGTTGTAGTATCTTTCTCTTAAAGTGGGTTTCCTCATTCATCAGACGTTACCATTAGAGCCTGGAGTGATGAGAAATGTCTAAATGTAGGTATATAGACAAAGACTTCTGGAGTTTTCCCATGTATTGTCAATGGGGCAACAAGTCATTGCCCTGAAATCTCTGGGTCTGTGACACTAGTAAGATTACAGCTTGTATGTAGAACATATATTATAAGTTATGACAATCTTTCTTAAAGCAAGTATGTATATATTGTTATTTATTCTTTAAAACAACTTTTCAAAACATGTATTCTGTGTCTCAGCTTAAGTTGAATGTACTTCTTAGAATGAATTTAGGGGTGGCAAGTCGACTCCGCTCTGTGCAGACAGGGTCAGTTGTCTTTTCTCTGAGCAGATTGTTGGGGGCCAATCCTAGCTAACTATGAAACTAAAGGATGGAACAGTTGACCCCTGGAAGTCCCTATGCTCCAGTGATCTCTCTCCATGTATCAAATCATCTTGAGACTCTTAAAGAGATTATTATTACCTCAAATATAAAGTGTGATTTTATTTGATATATCCTGGGAATACTGCTCATATGCACTATCTTAATAAAAAGAAAGCCTATTAAATAAAACATCATTTAAGGACTAGAGGAGATGGAGGGAATGCCACAGAGAGCCAAATCAGGAATGAACTTCCATTCACAATTGCTTCAAAGAGAATAAAATACCTAGGAATCCAACTTACAAGGGATGTAAAGGACCTCTTCAAGGAGAACTACAAACCACTGCTCAGTGAAATAAAAGAGGACACAAACAAATGGAAGAACATATCAAGAATACTTTTCAAAGAGTATCTTTACAGTTTTATGCACCTAAAATACAGTAAAATCTCACATAAGGAGATATCAGAGTCAGGGGGACTTATTAGCTCATATACTGACACAAAAGGTTATTTCTTTTCAGTTGTCCACATTAGGCCCCATCTTGTCCCTATATCGTAATTCAACTTTCATTTGAGTGAGAGTAAAAGAGGATCTAAGAATAAAGTAAAAACAAAAAAGACTCAGTAGCATCTTAGTTCTGATCATAGAACAATCAAAGAGAGACTCTCAGTGAGTCAATTAAATTTTGCCTAAACTTAGTTTTCCCCACTGTGAAAAAGAAAAAAAGATTCCTGTTGCATCACCTCAAAATAGGAGATTCACTGAAATGTGAAAATGATGAAATGTGGAAATAAATATATACTTTCCAAATAACAACAATTGACTGTGTTGGGATAGTGAGCCCAAGATTTTCTCTTCTCTTTTGCCATAGAATTTTTAAATGCCTTTAATTGCTTTTATTTAATAAAAGAAATGGTAATTTAAGAGAAGAGAGAAGCAGATGTGAGCTTTAAGGGATAACTTTAGAACCAGATCTGTGATGTCTGAGCTAGACTCCTTGGCAGGTGGAAAAATGTTCCAGCCTATTAATTCAAAGCCTGAGTGAGGAGGTGTGAGTGACTGGTCACACCAGGACACAGTGGTTCTCTGCAGTGGCCACTTCCACTGACATTACATCCAACACCACCTTCACTTCTGTGGCCCAGGTCTCCCAGGACACTCATTTGCAAGCTCACCATTGTTGAAAAATCACTCTCCTCTCTTCTTGTCATTCTCCTTGTCTAGTGATCCCCAAGGTTTCTGGACTCAGAGCTTTGGTATGAAATTCAATCTTCAGTTAGTTTACAATTTTTTTCTTCACCCAGTGACAGTGTGATGAGGTAATGTTTTCTAACAGACTGGCTCAAGATTTGAACCTTTAAAAGTGGAAAACATTGACAGCTTAAAAGGCCAGTGTTCAATATTCCTTCAGTGATTTTAAGTGGACAGTGATGTCTTCCCAGATATTAATTCCAGAGTGACAGAACTATCATTGTCTCCATCTGCCCCCACAGCAAAGTTGTAGTTAGTCATTCTCTGTAACAGTAGTAATGAACTCTCTAGTTACAAACAAGCAACTCAAGAAAAATTTCGTTTCCCCAGAGACCATTTAGGAGGCTACTGTAATATCAGGCAGAATAACAGCAGACCAGAAGAGGGCTGGGGGTGACCCTGGAGTCGCCGGATGGTGAAAAAGGGGTGGAGAGGGAAAAGATGCTGGAGGAGGAGGCATCCTTATCCAGGTTGCCTCAGACTCTTGCAGGAGGGACCCAGCCCCAGCCCTTGCATATCAAGATGAGAAACTCAGAGGACCCTTCTCATTCACAAGGAAATGTTCTGAAGCTGTAAGACTGACATTTCTGGTGTATAAACCACTTTTGCATGGCCCAGAACCTTCTGTGAGGTTCCATTCTGCATAAATTACAGTTTTGTAATCACTTTTTAAAACTGATGCTGTCTGTGCTCTTTAATGTGCTTTCAGATATGAGGGGAGGTGGCATCCTTCTATTTATTTAAAGAATGCATGGCTTTATGATTTGCCTTCAGAAAGAGGCTCTTTACTATCAGCATGTCCCAACTTTTGGGGACCCTGAGGTCCAGTGTGGAGAAGCAAGGAGCTGGCTCTCCTTCAGCCTGGAGTAGCTCTGATCAGCGTCAGGTCACCTCTACTCAGAAGGCCCCTGGAGGCCTGTGCAGGCTGGAAGATGGTCCAGGACTTGAGATCACTTCAAGGGTGCATGCATAGGGAGGAAAGCTGTACAGACTCATGTGACCTATAACTTGGACATTAACAGACCAAAGGAAATGCCATGCCTTACTCAGAGCCAATTTCTCTTCTCTAGAAGAGACATTCTAAAGAATTAGAGAATTCCAATTCTCCTGTGTCACTCTCCAAGTCCCCTGCAGTCTTCCTCCTGTTGTCTTTTCTCATTTGTTTGGTAACTTTTCTTTCCTACGAATTTACCAGCCTGAAGAGATGAAAGTCCTGAGTTTTCCTACTTCCTTTTTACACAAATGGAGGAATAAGGAAAGCTGTCGTTGGAAGGATAGCACTCAGTACATGAGCAAAGCAACTCAAGATTGTCTCCTTTAGCTCCAGTGAGGCTGATCCAAACTGGGAGATCACTGTTGAAGCTTAAATCAAACAAGGGCCAACATCACTATCATCACCACCATCATCATCATGACCAAAATGATCCATAAATGTTCTAATCTTTGAAGAGGTTTGCTTAAGGTGAAGAAGGTTTTAATATCTTCATTGTGTGCTGGATTCTTTATATCAGAATAACCAAACTGAGGTGTTAAGAGAAAGAATATCAGAAAATCAGGCAAGACCTTGTTTGCCTAAGGAAATATGAATTGCCTAAAGGAGGAAATGGCTAAAAATTACAGATGATTTGCTTAATCTCAAATGTAGATGTATACCCAATTTCAGTTAACCTTTGGGTATGTAGTGAGCAAAAACCACACCTCCACTCTTCCCTCGGAGTTTTAAACTCTGGCACATAAACTGTGTTCTCATCGCCACCTGGTCCTGCCAATGACAAGTTGAACGCTGTCTACTATAACTGCATGGTCAGGGCCCCTGAGTAGCATTTAAGGTAATAGAAAAAAACCAGCTACTGTGCCAATAGCCTTTGAGAGATGACCTGTACTGATACAGATACCAGGTTATCTTTGGCATAAGCCAGGCAAAAACACAAATAGGATCTCCTCAGAAGTACTTTCAAGGCTTCCAGACTGGGAATTTTCCTTTTGATACCATCCTCATCGATCGTCAGATTGTGTATGATCATTATTTCAGAGACTCAAATCAGAAGTCATGTCCATGTAACTACCAACCTTCTGGAACAGAAGGTTGAGATCGCTGTTGTTTTGACAGAAGACTGTGGCAACACACTTTGAAAGTGGGCGAAAGGTAATCCAGATGGTAATCAGCTGTAAAATTGTTCTGTTTATGGGAAGAATGAAGTACCATGTCCTGCTGCTGCTCTTCACTTTAGTTTTATCACCTTGTTTCCTCCCTATTCCCTTCCCCTGCCCTCAAACCTCTACCTCCCTGCAAGTGCCCGACTTCCAAGTTTCGGAAGGTGGGCTTGCATTCCATTCCATCCCTAGGGAAAGAGCCTGCAGGGCCCCACCGTTGCTCAGGCACTCTCTTAACCAGAGCATAAAGGATTGGCAGACACCCTGGCGTGATCCTACACAGCAGTCTTCAGATACAGCTGCTCTTCCATCCCCAAACACGTAAATCTATGGCTCCTGGCAGCTTGGAAAATGTCATTTTCCTCTGAAAATGACATAAGAGGCAGAAGAGTCTCAATGCCACTCTCCGTTACAAAAGTACTCCTCCTAAAATATTAATATTTGCGCTTAGTTCACATTATACCGTGTGACTAACATATAAAGAGAAATCTTGGAGATTAAACAAGTCTCTCTTGGGCTGACTGCACAGTTTGGGGAGGTAAGCCCCAGGTCAGAAGCTGCCTGGAGACATCCTGAGTGTCACCCTCCCTCCGTTTTCTGTGGTGCTGCCAGTCTGTGTGAATGAGTTCATGTGCTCATCTCCTGGCCAGCCCCTCCCTTCTCTTCTCTGTAGTGCTCTGCACACTTTGGTCCTTTTGCCTCCCCCCACTCCCTCAAAATTTGACCTTCCTGTGTCCCTTTATCCCGATCACCACCTCTCAGATTTCACAGTCCCAAGCACCCTATCCCTGGCCTCAAAAGAATAGATCCTTATTCTGGCTAACCCACATGTTACTAGATCCCAGTGTCCAGGGAATTTCTCTCCTGGATAACACTCTGGCATTTTAAAAGGAATCTCCATGAGATTCCCACAGGGGATCCCTAATGTTGAAAATATCAGACTGAGCCAGGCACACTGGCATATGCCTGTAGTCCCAGCTACTCGGGAGGCCAAGGTGGAAGGATCGTCTGAGCCCAGGAGGTTGAGGCTGCAGTGAGCCACGATCGTGACACCGCACTCTAGCCTGGGTGACAGAGTGAATTAAAAAATTTATTTTTTATTTTATAAAAAAAATAAATACTTTAAAAACATATATATCAGACCAAGTGGTAGTCTGGACATGTCCAGGGTACAAAGAGTAGGAAGAAGACACCTCAAGGCAGGGAAATTTTGGTGTTCTGCTCAGCTCACTATGGAGGCACTCATTAACCTCATGGGCAGGGGAGAAGCAAGGGAGATAGGATGCCGGAGAGAGGCGAGCTGAGAAAAGGCAACAAGTTTAGAGAAACTGATGATGCAAACCCCCAGACTCCCTCTCCAGCTTCACAATGTAGTTCTTTAGCCTCTTCAGGGAGCTTATTGATTGAACAGTAGCAAATGTTGGATGTTATTCCAGAGCTTCTTTTAGACCAAACAATATGACAAAGTCCCTGCCGTCAAAGAAAGAAGGCTGAAAAGCAGGAAAGGACCAGATGGGAATTGTGATGGCCAGAAAGAGGACAAGGAGTATTGCTGTCACTATTGGGCTTTTTGCTTATTCATAATTTCAACCACTGCACAGCTAAGGCTCCCAGAAAATCAGAGTGAGCTGTTCAGAACTGCAGTGTCCCCCCACACTGCCTCTCAATTGCATTCCTCTGCCTCAGTCCCAGCCACATCTCTCAGCCTCAAGAATCCTGTTCCTCAATGAGGGGGTTGGTAGCCATAGCATGAGAAGGGGGAGTGGGCCAAACCACCAGCAACCCCACTCATTGCAGGGTCTTTGAAGACTGAACAGAAATTGTTCTTACTAAGCATGAGGTCACCTTTCTTTTCCTGGACTGTCTGGATTCACAGAGTTTATTTGGGTTCTCTGGCTGAATTCACTCCAGAGCTGATCTCTGTGAGCCGGCCCTGGGATCTAGCTCAGAGACGCTCCTCCAGGTCCCAGTCCTCATCATCCCCTGTGGAGAGGGACCTGGTGAAAGACCAGTCAACTGGGGAAGGACGTGGAGCAGGTCACGAGGCCAGAGGAAGACAAAGTTCAAGCTAGTTCCAAAGGCCTCATCAATCGGTAGGAAATGGGAGAGCCTAGGAGCCAAAATGGTGATTGACAAGTAAGAAATGCTGTAAGCCAGGAGCAGCAACATAACCAGTGAGAGGAGGCTGAGAAGAATTCTGGAGTCAGAGGCCCATCCAGGCACTTGGGGTGACCTTGTTATCCTGGTAAGGGTTTGTGCAACTAGGAGAAACCATTGAAATAGCAGAAATGAAGCAGAGGTCATACCGTTTGTCATCTCTCCAAGTGGAGCTTTCTGCTGAGTCCACTTTTAATGAACAAATAAAATTCATTGGTAATTAGCAACATTATTTATAATCCAGGTGCTGAAATCCCCAAAACCTTTACCCTGCCTCTTTCCAAAAGATTTAACATGTATTTTTTTTCCTCTTAAAGATTCCTCTTACAATCTCAATATGAGTCCAACAACCATTTCTTCCCAGATCATACAGAGCACGAGCTCAGCCCAGCCTGGGGAGAAGTATCACAGACATTTAATTAGTGCAGGCAGGCTGGATACGTGAAGCATTTCGTGCACCATGAAAATGGGGCATTTTGATACTGGCTCGTGGTCTCATTTCAGATCCAACTTCTACATGGTCTTGCAATTAGGAAGAGTATTGGGGCCCACTGGAAGCCTGAAAACAGTTTTGAGGTTGGATAACTTAATGCTTTTTTTTTACTCCTAAATGAATCCCAGATTTTGAGTGCTGTAAATTTTCTGTTTCTCTGTCTGACATTAGCCGGAATACTTCAGGGTTTTGACTACTGTCTTCCTTCAGTTTCATCTGAAAGGCACTCTGACAGGATCATGGCATCCCTTACCTGAAAAGCAGACAAGTCCAGGAAACAGTCCAGAGGCTTCTGGGAGCCAGCTGGGCAGGTCTCGCCTCTTTAAAGGTGGGCAGCCAACTCCATGGTCAAAAATTAAGAGGTTGCCCAAAGCCCAGCCTGATCCCAGAAGATCACAAGAGCCTACCACAGCACCCCAAATGCCCAGCACTGGGGCCACTCCTTTACAATAAAATACTGTCATCAGAAGGTTCCTTTCTTGAATTATATTATTTAGGTTAGAAGTTCAGCCGACCTACCAAAAGCCCAAAATAATACAAGCTTTAACCATCGAACCTTTTTTTTGCCTCTCACATGTAACTCTCTGGGAATAAACTGTCCAGAGTCAACATGGCGGCTCCATGCTGTCAGGGGCCCAGGCTCCTTCCATCTTCTTTCTCCACCACTCCAAGAGTGTGGTTCTTGTCGGCATAGTCCAATAATGAAAAGGGCTGGGGTGTGCTCTTTAAGGCACAGCTTAGAATTTGGACATATAATTTCTGCTCACCTCCAGCTGGCCAGAGCATAGATTACATGGCCACACCCTGATGCAAAGAAGGCCACACCCACCTGCAATTCGTGCACCACACTAGGTCAAGCTCAGCATCATTTACTGCCTTCTTGAAGCAGCTTTTACAAAGAAGGCTGGGAAATGTAGTCATTGCTGGCTGGTCATGTGGCCAGTGAAACTCAGGGGTTCTACTACTAAAGGAAGAAAGTGAAAATGCATATGGGAGACAGTTATCAATCTCTATGATAGTATATTTTTGTGTCTATGGAAAGATAGAGCCTATTAAGAAATAAACCACTATAGTGGACCCAGCTTGTGGATCAGATTAGAGGTTTGTCCCTTAGAAAGCACAGAGGATTATGAGGGGAGAGGCACATAGGACAAGTAAGTTGTGATTGGAAAAAGGGATAGGGATACACGAGGCGCTTCTCCAGGAAGAGTTGCTGTAGGGCACTGAAATCCTAAAGAAGGAAGACATAGAGACATGGAAAGCTGGAACAGAACAGCTTTGGAGGCTGGGTAAGTGTTGGGACCCATGGCAACTTTTCAAATGGGTAATATTACTGGTGGCCAACTCTTTTCATTGCTATGCTTCTTGATTCATTCTGCCCTAGATTCATTCCAATCTAAAAGCACATGTTGCTCAAAAGAAAGAGCATAGAGTCTAAACAGACCTGGATTTATATCTTCACTCAGTCCCTTACTTACAGAGATAGCCTGGGAAAATTACATAGCCTTTCTGAGCTGTTTCTACATTTTTGTGTCAGGATAAAGGGGATATTAACCAACAGTGCTTTTAGGAGAACAAAATGAGTTGATGAATATAAAGCAGCTAGTGCCAAGCCTGGCACAGCATAAGCACTCAGAATGGCAGATGGGATTAGTATGAAAGTTTTCACTCCATAACAACTGGTCCCTCAAATGAATACATATGAGTAGGGGGCTTGGCCAGTGTGACAATGTCGTGGGATAGGAAAATGGTGCGTGTGTGAAGTGCTGAGAACCTAGCAGACACCTACCCATTTAGGATGCTTCTCTTAGTGTGCTCAGGCTGCCATAACAAAATACTATGGACTGTGGGGCTTAAACAACAGAAATTTATTTTCTCACAGTACTGGAGACTGGAAGTCTGAGATCAGGGTGCCAGTGTGATCAGATGCTGGTAGGGCCCCTATTCCAGGCTGTGTGCTCACATGGCCACTTCCTGGTGCACGTGTGAGTAGAATGAAAGCAAGCCCTGTGGAAACTCTTCTTCTAAGGGGACCAACCCCATCATGAGGGAGGCACCCTCGTGACCTCATCCAACCCTAAGTGTCTCCCAAAGACCCCACCCCCAAATACTATCCCATTGAAGGCTGAGGCTTCAACACATGGATTTGGGGAGACACACACATTTGGTCCATAACAGTGCCACTCACTGGCAACAATACAGGAAGCACAAAAGCAAACTTGTTCTTTTTTAAGAAAATTAATATTCCATTTTGGAGAAAAGGTGTTGACGGCTACAGGCATAGTAAAAGAACTCATCCTGAAGATGGCATTCCTTGCATTGGTGCAAAAGAAGAAAACAAATCTTCATCCATGAGCTTGTATATATGGAGCCAGAATGAGGTTGGTGCTGTGCACCAGATGAATCAGTCATTTCATAATTTTACATTTTCACATCCAAGCTAAATAATGCTCTTGACCAAACAATCTTAGTTGGTTTATCTTCTGGCACCAATATTTAAAGCAAATACCTCAATATAAATAAAATAATAAATCCAAAGACTATACTAATGGTGGTTCTAAGTAGTTAGAGTCATTAAACTGGGGACAGGAAAAATATCCTCAAGATTCTTAACAGGGGAGACAGGAAGGGCAAGAAGGAAGACTCTAAATAATATTAGTTCATCCAGGGTCAGACTTTCACTCACTCAGCATGACCATGCCATGGTGGTTTTTTTTTTTTTAATCTTAGAAAAGTGCATTAAATCTAAAGCATTAGTGAGACCCATCCAAAATGCTGATTAAAACCAGGCTCTTTGGAGAGGTAATTGCTACACTGCTTGGCAGGACCCAGGAGTGTATATTGGACTTGATGCCATTGATGAAGAGAAGATGGTCAGTACCAATGGCTGGTTTTAAGACGAGCAAAGTTAAGAAACAATATTTAGGATGTGCCACACTTGGTCACCACTCAGCATGATTTGCTTCCTCTTATTGTTTTCAATTTCCTCTACCACCTCTAAAGTATACACCCAGGGTATCTCTGCATAATTCTTTGTCTTGCCACTTTGAAAGGTGTGAATTTCTGGCCGGGCGCGGTGGCTCAAGCCTGTAATCCCAGCACTTTGGGAGGCCGAGGCGGGCGGATCACGAGGTCAGGAGATCGAGACCATCCTGGCTAACATGGTGAAACCCCGTCTCTACTAAAAATACAAAAAACTAGCCGGGCGTGGTGGCGGGCGCCTGTAGTCCCAGCTACTCGGAGGCTGAGGCAGGAGAATGGCCTGAACCTGGGAGGCGGAGCTTGCAGTGAGCCGAGATCGCGCCACTGCACTCCAGCCTGGGTGACACAGCGCGAGACTCCGTCTCAAAAAAAAAAAAAAAAAAAAAAAAGAAAGGTGTGAATTCTGAGCCAGTCCCTGTTTAGTGACAGCACTTTGGCCACCTGATCACTTTTCCTAAATCTCCTTTCTCCAACCCTATTTTGTCTTTATTTCTTGAAATTTGTCAGAACTAAACAGGTGTAAACATAACATGCCATGGTTTTATAGAGTGATGAGATTTAAAGAAGGGATTTAAGCATCAGACAAGGAGGTTTTATTTCCTTATGTCATCTAGTATATTTTTGCCTTTTTTAGCTATGATGGTTTATTGACCATCCTCGGAGGCCATCAGAGTGAGTTCTTCACCACTTGGCCTTACAAATTCATTTGTATTGCAAGTAATTAGTTGTATCTTTATGCATAGGGTAGACATGGACAGTTAGCATTTCATATAGCCTTAGGACAGAGTTTGTTCATCCCTATTTTGATGGCAAGGCTACTTTATCTTACTGTGTTTCCTCTGTGTCTAAGTATTTATTAATGTTTTTTAAGATTTTCAAGTCAAAATGGCAATTTGATATATGTATTTAGCCTGACTTCAGAATCGGGAGACACTTTTCAACCTCAAGCTCCCCACTGGCAGCGTGAGAGAAGGTGATAGGATGTCATAGGCTTGGCTTACACAAGTAAGCCTGCACAAGTGTGTAGATAGGCACAAACCCCTTTCCCGATTGCAGCATCTTTCCCAGTCCTGAGTTCAGCCCTTTCTCACCAGCATAATAACCTACATTTCTTTTAACTTTTATTTTAGGTTTGGGGGTACATGTAAAGGTTTGCTACATAGGTAAACATATGTCATGGGGGCTTGTTATACAGATTATTTCATCACCCAGGTATTAAGCCCAGTACCCAATAGTTATCTTTTTTGCTCCTCTCCCTCCTCCTACCCTCCCTACTCAAGTAGACTCCAGTGTCTGTTGTTTCTGTCTTTGTGTTCATAAGTTCTTATCATTTAGCTCCCACTTATAAGTAAGAACATGCAGTATTTGGTTTTCTGTTCCTACTTTAGTTTGCTAAGGATAATGGCCTCCAGCTCCATCCATGTTCCTGCAAAAGACATGACCTCATTCTTTTTTTATGGCTGATGTATATGTACCACATTTTCTTTATCCAATCTATAACCTATATTTCAAAATGAACACTGTGGGGTAATATCCAGAAGACAGAAAAGGAAATGTGTGATGGTTACCTTTGGAGTTACATCTTTCTGTCATCCAGTTATCCCATCTTTCTCCTGGGGACCTTGGGTTCTAGTGGCGTAAAGTCCTAGTCCATCAGGCAACAACCAGAGCATAGATCGGGATCCTCCGCAGCACCTTTGGGAGGGGTGCCAAGTTCAGAGTCCCAAAAAAAAAAAGGGGGGAAACCTACAACTCATACTCAGCTTCCACACACCATGAGTGACCCCACTAGGCAAAGTGATGAGTTGCTTCTTGTTTCAGTATTGTTCCGTAACAAACCATCCCAAACCTAATGACTTAAACTGCAATTTGCTATTTTTCCCTCTCATTTTTTGGGTCGATTGGGCTCAGTGGGATAGTTCTCATTTGGAGTCTCTCATGAAGTTGCAGACAGATGGCGGCTGGGGCTGGAATCACTGGAAGGTTGACTGGATATCCCAGAAGGCTTCTTCACTCCTTTGACCGCCTTCATTGTACCTCAACAGGCCTCCCTGCAGTAGACTAGCCAGGATTTCTTACATGGAGGCTCACGACACCAAAAACAGGAAGCAGAAACTGTCAGGCCTCAGAGGCAGCCTCAAAGCTAGCGCAACATCACTTCCATTATATTCAAACGATCACAGCAACCCAGATGCAAGGGAGTAGAGGCATAGACCCCTCCTCTCCACAGCACGTGTGTACTACAGCGGGAAAAGATGGCAGCCACCTTTGCAGATAAGCCACCACCACCACAAACAGGAAGCAAGAATTATTTGGGATGGAAGATTTTCCCTCTGCCCAGAGAGCCCTGAAAGAGCACCCTCCCTGCTACTCTTGGGTGGCCCAGTGATTAAAGGAGCAAAGTTTGTGCAAATATAATTGTGTAAAACATTGGAGAAAAGTAGTTTAATAAACTCACAATCACCCTTGGATTTCAGTAAACCAAGCAGATTAAAAAGTAAATAAAAGATATAGAGGCTTTAACTAAAAATCTAATCAAAAAATAATTAATAGATATTTATTTAACAGCACCCTTCAAATAAATAATTCATATTATTTTCTTAACTTGTAAAACTCAACTATAACTTAGGCCACAAAGAAAACCTGAAAAAAAGAGAACATATAATTTTTACAGTCCACCTATACCACCAAAAATAAAAATAAAAATCTAGAATTTAGCAATAGGGGATTAAACTCTTGCTTTTAAAAAAAGCACTTAGACACCACTGCACTCCAGCCTAGGCGACAGAACAAGACCTTGTCTCAAAAAAAAGCACTTTGAAGTTTTAAAGCACTCTCATAAATTACTGTTCAGTCCAAGAGGAAATCAAAACTGCAATTAACTGGGATCCTAGAAAATAATGACAATTGGAACATCTCAATAAAAACTTGTGGGATTTGGAAACATCATAGCCTTAAATTCTTTCATTATTAAACAAGAAAAAATGAAAACAAATGAGGTAAGAATTAGTTAAAACTTAGAAAATAATATGAAACGAATCTACCGACAGCAGAAACACGGAATCTATGAATGAAGAACAAAGTGATGAAAACAAAGCAAAATCAGTAGAACTGAGAAGTCTTTAAGAATGTCTTTGGAACTACCAGTATTACTGATGAATCTTTGAAAGACAAATCTAAAAAAGAAGGTCAGAACATTAAAATATGTAATTACTAAGAAAGACAAAAGGGCTATCACAACAAATAAGGAGATTTGTTTACCTGTAAGAATGTTCTGTGTACAAAGTACAAATCTATGCAAATGCTTTTAGAATCTTGATGAATGAATGATTTTCTAAGAAAGGATAAATTACAGAAATTGACTCAAAAAAAGTACAAAACCTGAATCAGTCAATATCTGTGGCAAACATTTTTAAAGGCATCTAAGAACTATACTTTTAAATAACAGCATGTCTAGAAAATTTTTGAGAGAATTATCTCATTCTTATGTACCTGTTATAAGAACAAGTAATTCTTGTGCTATTTCAGAAATACAGAACATATAAAAAGATGAAAATCCTCCCAGATTGTTTTGTGAAGTTAACATAAAGTAGCTCACAACAAAAGGAACGTGACCAAATTCACCTGTGAATTTGGGTGCAAAAATCCTAAATCAAAGATTATTAATTTCAGAACTTTTCAAAAGTTTATTTCAGAAATGTGCAGATAATTTTTATTAGAAAAAAATTTATAAAAGATATATCAGTAGGTGAAAATATAGGAACAATATAATGATCTTGATATCAAAAAGATATTTGATAGAGATTTAAAATATTACTTTTTGAAACTATCAACTGACCGTGAATAGGAAATTATTTCCTTAACATGAATAAAAATATCTATCCATAGGGTTATCTTACTTTATATCAAAAAGTTATTTGATATTTGCTTAAATTTTTTAAACACTTAAACTGGAATTAAAGTATATTTTTAACAGAAGTAAGGATAACTAAACTACTTTATTTATGAAATACTGAAGGTATTCCTGCTAAAGACAAGAATAAGATAAAGGCACCTGACATCACTGCTAATCAATGCAATAAAACAAGAAAAAGTAATAATAGGTAAATATTAGAAATGGAAAATATTAAATTATATCAACAGAAATACTGTAAGAGAATTCAGTAAAATATTTAAATACAAAATAAATATACTAAGAGTAGGATGCTAAAATAGAGAAAAGTTAAACTTTACAATATCAACAATAAAATGAATCTAGAAGTAAATGTTTAAAAGAAGGCTGGAACTTACATTCGAAAATCACAAATTTGGAATGTGCTATTGATGGATGAGAAAACATAAAAATATAAAAGGCCATTTTCTCCAACTTAATTTATGAATTACATTATTCTAAATCATTGTTTGGAGGAACAATCAGATGAGACTAGTGCAGATAATCTTGAAAAATAATAAAGATAGACTTATAAGATCAATATTACAATATGTTGTAAAACTGTAACAGTCAAAACTGCTGCTACAGATATAGACACATCAGAGAAGTGGAACAGAGATCTGAAAAAACAAATGAAAGACCAAGTGAGAATTTGCCTTATGATAAGGCTGGCATTAAATTAGTTGGAAAGTGGTAGATTGTTTAACAAATGGTATTTCTAAGTTAGCACAATTGGCTGATTTAGAAAAAGATGAAATAAATTTGAACTTGTACCTCACACCTCATAGCAAAATATATTCCAGATGAAAATAGTTAACATTTACTGAGTAATTTTGTATGTCAGGGACTGTTATTTATAGGCTGGGCACAGTGGCTGATGCCTGTAATCCCACCACTTTGGGAGGCCAAGGCCTCCTGAGATCAGGAGCTCGAGACCAGCCTGACCAACATGGTGAAAACCCGTCTCTACTAAAAATACAAAATTCGCCGGGTGGCGCACTCCTGTAATCCCAGCTACTTGGAAGGCTGAGGCAGGAGAATCACTTGAACCTGGGAGACAGAGGTTACAGTGAGCTGAGATTGCACCATTGCACTCCAGCCTGGGCAACAAGAGCAAAACTCCGTCTCAAAAATTTTAAAAAGTTATTTATTATTTTCATTAATCCTTACAATAATCTCATGATCTAGGATCAATTATTTAACCCATTTTACAGAAAAGAAAACAGAAGTTAATTAATTTGTCCAAGATAACACAGTAAGTTGCAGAACCAGATCTTGAATACTAGTAGTTTGGCTCTAGAGTACACATTCTATAAACATAGAAAAATGAAACTATAACTAAAAAAAAAAAAAAAAGAATGATGAAACCTTTTTTTTTTTTTTTTTTTAAGGACAGAGTTTCACTCTTGTTGCCCAGGCTGGAGTACAATGGCGTGATCTCGGCTCACCGCAACCTCCACCTCCTGGGTTCAAGCGATTCTCCTGCCTCAGCCTCCCAAGTAGTTGGGATTACAGGCACCTGCCACCACGCCCAGCTAATTTTATATTTTTAGTAGAAACGGGGTTTCTCCATGTTGGTCAGGCTGGTCTCAAACTCCCAACCTCAGGTAATCTGCCCATCTCAGCCTCCCAAAGTGCTGGGATTCAGGCATGAGCCACCGTGCCCAATGACGAAGGCCTTTCTAAGGGGTATGAAAAAATAGACTCTATGGGCCAGAGACAGTGGCTCATGCCTGTAATCCCAGCAATTTGGGAGGCTGAGAGTGGTAGACCATCTGAGCTCAGAAGTTTGAGACCAGCCTGGGCAACATGGTGAAAACCCGTCTCTACCAAATAGAAAAAACAATTAGCCCGGTGTGGTGGTGCATTCCTGTAGTCCCAGCTACATGGGAGGCTGAGGTGGGAGGATCACTTGAACCTAGGAGGCAGACTTTGCAGTGAGCTGAGATCACGCCACTGCACTCCAACCTGGGGGACAGAGTGAAACCCCATCTAAAAAAAAAAAAAAAAAAAAATAGACTCTATGGATTGATATAATTGGCTACCCACATAAACTTATTTAACTTCTGTACATCAAAAAATACCATCAGTAAAATTTTTAAAAATCACAAAAAAAAAAAACATAGCTTACATAACCAGTATATTAGTCTGCTCTCATACTGCTATAAAGAACTACCCAAGACTGGGTGATTTATAAAGAAAAGAGGCTTGACTCCCAGTTCTGTATGGCTGGGGAGGCCTAAGGAAATTTACAATCATGGCAGAAGGGGAAGCACATATGTCTTACGCGGCGGCAGGTGAGAAAGTGTGTGAGCGAGTGCAGGGGAACTGCCCTCTATAAAACCATCAGATCTCATGAAACATACTCACTATCATGAGAACAGCATGGAGAAAACTGTCCCCATAATCCAATCACTTCTCTTTCTCCACATGTGGGGACTACAATTCAAGGTGAGATTTGGGTGGGGACACAAAGCCTAACCGTATCAATCAGTTTCATCATTACTCTATAAAGAGCTCTTACAAATCAATAAAAAAGATTTTTTAAAAAAATCAAAACCTCAGTAAAAGTGGGCAAAGTATATGAACAGACAAATCATTAAAGGTGAAATACAAAGGACTTATATATATATATATGTAGTATGTGGGTGTGTGTGTATATACATGTGTGAGTGTATATATGTATATATATACACACACATATATCTTTATATCTTTACATATACATATACACACACATTTTAAAAACTTTCATCTCACAAATAATAAAACTGAACATGGAAACAATAATACAATTCCTTCAGATAGTCAAATTGGCAAAAATGTTTAATTCTAAAACTGTAAGTGAAAGTGTAGGAAAATAGAAATCTCATAAAATAGTACTGGAACTACGAGTGAATATCACTTTTTATAGAAGACAGTTTGACAGTATCAAAAACTGTTAAAATGTCCATAAACTCTGACCCAGAAATTCTACCTCGAACAATTTGTTCTAAAACAATTGACAGATGTATGAAAATACTTATGAATGGTTTTATCACAGCATTGTTTATAATAGAGAAAAATTAGATACACTCTTAATATCCAACAATAAAGAAATTCTTAACTGCATTTGGTGCTTCCATGTGATAGAAGATTCTACAACCATTGAAAATGACAGGGGAGAAGTGGTCACAGTAAACTACTTTAAAACTTTTATACAGGATGATCCCATTTTCCTAAATATATCCACCACTGGGTGTGTGTCTGTGCTCTGTGAAGATAAGCACAAAATATTAATTCCGAATGCTCTAATTTAACATTCCCTTCTCCCTTCCTCTTCTTTCTTTTTTCATTGTGGATTTTTCAACTAAAGAGATACCATTTTTATTTCTACCCTTTCCTTCATTTTTCTAGTTTCCTCGTGTTACCAAATATTTCCTGTGTGCTTTCATCTTACCCTCAGTTCTGGCATCCAAAGACATTATTATGGAGAACGTGCCAGTTTGTGTGTCAGCAAAATGAATCAAATAACTAAAAGAGTTGACCTTGGATCCCTTTCCATGAACAGCACATAAAAGGCAGGCTATTATGAGATTTATAGGCAGGGCAAGTTTGAGGCAGAGAAAAGGGGAGCCGAGAAGGATCAGAGCATCACCACTCCCAACACACCCTTCTGTTTGCCCATGGCTCCAGCTTTGGGGAAGACGAAGGAGCAAGACAGGGTCTCGCTCTGTTGCCCAGCTGGAATGCCCTGCAGCGGTGCCATGATAGCCCACTGCAGCCTCAAACTCTTGGGCATCCTTCTGCCTCAGCCTCCCAAGTAGCTAGGGCTAAGGGCACACACGTCAGGCTCATTTTTTTTATTTTTGTAGACACAGGGTCTCACTGTGTTGCCAGGCTGGTCTCTAACTCCTAGGCTAAAGTGATCCGCCTGCGTCAGCCTCCTAAAGTACTGAGATTATAGGCATGAACCGCCTCACCTGGCCAGCAAGATAACTTTGAATGTGTCTGTGTGTATATACATTTTTATGTATACAGATATACATACATTTTATACATACCTCTATCTACACATATGTAGACATACATATATATGTATGTATGTGCACATTTATATATGTGTGTGTGTGCGTGCATGCGTGTGTATGAATTTTACATGGAAAACCAAAATATCCAAGTGAAAGGGAAAGGCTGAGAACAGGGAGACTGGTTTACTTGGTGGCCAAGTGTTAGAAGATGAGCAAGAATGAGGGCAGGGCAGAATGAATGGGTATGAAGGGTCTTTATGAAACAGAATCAGAGCTTTCTCTGCTTCTCCCTGACTGTGGCAGAAGATGGCTGCTCCCTCATCCCTAGGTTCCCACTTTACATTCCCTCTATTCAAATGATCAGTCCTGACTGATCACTCAGTGCTCATTCCAAATTCACTGGAGAGAGAATCTGATCGCTCTAGCTCAGCATAGTTGTCCACCTCTGGTCCAGTCAACTGTGGTCAAGCTCAGGGTCACAGATCACAAATGTGGTTGCTGGGGTCCATTTGACTACTGTCTGTCTTCACCTCTAGACTATATTCTTCATGAGGACAGGGACCTCAACATTTGCTCAACACTGTCTGCAGCACTTTTGAGGACATAGCCGGCACTCAAAACCCATTTGTCAAAAGGATAAATGCAAAAATAAATTAACAAATGAAGAGAATCATAGGGTAGAAGGCTAACTATTAAGTCATCCTATCCAGCCATCCATTCATTGTTCATGTGTTTAATTCATCAGTAGAGCACCACCTTTGGCAGGATTGTGTCAATTGCCTTCAATATGTCAATGAGGTTTTGTGGTCTAGCCTGAGTTTACAAGAATGATTTAAGTTAGAAACTATGCTCATAATTCCAAACAACTGACTTTGGAAACCTAATTCATTAGTAACTTGAGAAATACCTATAGCCCTCCAAACAAGATAATCAATGGGAGAACTAGGCCAGAGAAAAAAGGTATTTGTCAGAGGAAACTTGGCGTATATGTTATACTTTTTCAATCTAATTATTTTAGAGTTCTTCCTGTGAAATCCAATCTCCTTAGATGACCTCCGTTCATAGGAAACTATTTGGTTTAATCTGTGGGAGCCATAGCTTATTTTTAACCATCTCCAAAGTCCAGCTCCCTCTCCACTGAGCGTGCCTGATGCCCAAACAGATGTCTCATAACACTCAGCACACATGAGCTCACCACTGGCAACTCTTTTGCACACAATCGGCCCACACCTCTTGTCACATCTCCCTGTCATCCCACAAACTCAAATTCAGAACTTGCAGGCAAGCTCAAACTCTTACCACAATAATAGAAAAGCAGACCTCCAATTTTGAAATTTCAATTTATTAGTATTTTTTAAAATCTAATGACCAACCAGAAAATATGCAATACAAAGCATTAACCAAAGTAATTAGTATAAAGAAATGTGCAAACTGGCTGCCCCAAAAAAATTCAGATTAAATTATCCAAGGAAAAGGTTTCAAAGGAATTCAAATTTTGATGGAGGCCAGGCACGGTGGCTCACAGCTATAATCCCAGCACTTTGGGAGGCTGAGGCCGGCGGATCACCTGAGGTCAGGTGTTCGAGACTAGCCTGGCCAATATGACGAAACCCTATCTCTACTAAAAATACAAAAAAATTAGCCAGACATGGTGGCACACACCTGTAATTCCAGTTACTTGGGATGCTGAGACAGGAGAATCGCTTGAACCTGGGAGGCAGAGGTTGTAGTGAGCCAAGATCACTCTCACAGAGTGAGACTCCATCTCAAAAAAAACAAAAAATGTTGATGGAATTATAGAATATTAGGACTGAAAGGCCCTGAATGTCATCTAGCCGGTACAACTTTATTGGACAGATGAAGAAACTGAGGCTCATAGAGAGAAAATGACTTGCCCCAGGTTTCACAATGATTATGTTAGTGGCAGGACTAGAGGTAGAACTCTGCCTCCTGACTGCAACCCACAAAGCAGACCACAGCCCCCACCACCAGTGTCCTGTCTCTATACT
The DNA here is from genome assembly GCF_003255815.1 of Theropithecus gelada. NCBI lineage: Eukaryota > Metazoa > Chordata > Mammalia > Primates > Cercopithecidae > Theropithecus > Theropithecus gelada. The sequence goes on from NC_037681.1 coordinate 89,860,320, forward strand.
CCTCAGACCATCAATGCCTGGAGTTCAAACCCAGGGAAATCCAGAACCTGATCAACAAGATATTTCATCTTGATCATTTCATCATAACCATTTCAGAATATGTCACCTCCAATTGAAGCAAAGCTTTTTGTTGATGAACAATTTCCTTTGATAAAGCAATCAAAGGTAACCCAAAAATTATTTTTAGAGGTAACGTGAACCTTTCAAGTGTGGAAGCCAAGGGAAGTACATAGGATTCTTGCCATCCTTTCTCCAAGAACCTAGGAGATGTCCAAGGAGACCATGGGGAGGTGACGGAGAAGCCCTAAACTCATAGCTGTGTTCATGGATCCTTGACCTTTGGAGAGCCTAAACCCACAGGGAAAAATCAGAGCTTTCTAAGACATCTTGCGGCACCTCGGAGCTCCGGTGTGTGAGCAGTATCTGTTGAGTGCCAACTTGAACTTGAACGTTGAGCTCTTTAGAGCAACTCTAGGCTCCAGAAGAGAAGCCCTTGCGGCTGCCTCAGAGGTGCTCACCAACCAGTTAAGGAGCAATGTTTCTAATGGGAAACATTTAGAGAAAAGTGCCACACGGCAAATTATATTCCTCATTGAACAAATATTTGTGGAGGGCATAGGGTGGACCAAGCTGGACATCTTGCAAGAAAAGAGTAAGACATCAATTGAAAGACATAAGCACAGACCAGATCCCAAAGGGCTGTATGCCAGTTGGAGGTGTTTGGCTTTTACTTTAAAGGTGATGGGGAATCACTGAAGAATTTTGAGCTGGAGAGTGAATTGGCCAGACTTAGGTTCAGGAAGAATCGCTTAGCTGTGTCAAGAGCTGCTGGATTATGGTCAAGTCCTACACCATGTGTTGCTATCTACTAGTCTTTCAAGAAATCATTTGCACTTTTAGTCTATATTCAGGAATACAGTATGAAGAGGATGAGTTCCTGAGGCAGAGCTAGGTTTTAATCCCACTCTGCCACTTACTAGCTGTGTAGTCTTGAGCAAGTTATTTAAATAGGTGTGAGACTTCAGTTTTTTTCTGTACAATGAAAATAATGATGCTTAACTGACAGAGTTTTGATGATAAATAAAGACGCTAATGTACCTGGACATTTCAGATGGTCCTCCCACCACCATGAGATACAGCCAAATCAAAATGGCACTTTCAAGCCTAGGAGGAAGGCCAGCTGGCATCGTGCTAAGCCTTCATTTAGCTGGAGATATTGTTGCATTTTCTTCTTAGAATTTAATCTGAGAAATGTTTGCTAATGTGTGAAAATATTTGGCATTCATTCCTGTAAATGAGGACGCTGAGGTAAACTGAGGTCAAAGCCAAATCTTGGATCTGAATCAAACCACACAAAACCAGTACTGTAGAAAATAAAACTGGGTCACCAAGACTAGTGTTATGAAGTGAGAGTTCCAATCATCCTAGCAACCTTTTAACCAAACACTGGTGCAGATTTGCTGGCCTACATGACACTGAGAACATCTGGCCTTTCTATTATCCTCTTGCAAGCAAAAAACGATGTTGTGTAAACTGATCTTTAGACCAATTATGTGGTCTAAATGTTACTGTGTTTGTGCTGGCACCTCTGACTCCAGGTTTTAAGAACTTATTGTAACCACACCCTCTTACAAAGACTATGGGTCTTACTGTATATTACCCCAGGGATTTGTTGATGCCGAGTCTGCACCTTTTTTCAGGAAGATAAGTACGTGTAAATTCATCATCAATCAAACGTGTGTGCAGTGCGCCGTGGGAGGTCCTATAAGAAATAAGTTACAGGGCTTAGTGGCAGCAGGAGGAGAGGACAGACAGGAGAGAGCAGGCTCTAGGAGCTGCTTTGTTTTTCCCTACATTTTTGCTACATTTTTTCCTATATACCAATTTTATTATAGAAGCCAGGTATGGAGTATAGAAGCTGTAGTCTGCAGCTCGCTCAGAAGGCACTAAACTAGGAGTTGGAACACCTGATACCACCTCCAACTGGCCTTTCCACCACAGACAGGGTCTGATTGTGTCTGCGCATCCCCACCTGCAGAGACAGCATTAGACTCAGCTTCGTTTACCAAACACAGTGCGCCAGGCACTGTTCCAAGGCCGTCGTAACATTGATTAAGGGAGTCCTCCTAATCCTGTAGTGACAGGTGATATGAATACCCCCACCTCACATCACACTGTGGGGTGTCCCACAGTGGGGGCAGGGCAGACGCTGGGAGCTTGCCCCCTCCCCTCTGGCTGCCTGATGAGAGCTCTGGGCTTTTGTGCTCAGCTCTAAAGGATCAGGTGGTGGGGAGTTGGGGAAAGTCTATAATGAACCTCAGCACAATGCTCTGGAGTAGGTGACCCATGGGTGTACCCCTAGGGTGTTACTGACCAGAGGAAGGAGGACTCTCTGCCTCCACCACCACCATTTTAGCCCACCCCATCGCCATCCCTCTGCTGCTCTGGCCAAGACACCATTGGCGGCAGCTGGAAGTGCTGACCTCAGGTCTTCCTCCCCACCTCACTCCCCGCCACTGCCCTTTTTCATCCCATCTTCAGGGGACAGATGTGAGAGACCATCTTTTAGTCTGTGGATGCTTTCAGACCTTTTTGAAAACCGCTGGGAATCCTAACGTGGATGATGAACAGAGATATTGGCAGAAGAAGGCTGGGAGCTCCTGATTTTGTCTCTGGACAAAACAGCCTCTGGTGAAAACAGTAGAGTGACTTATTTCAATTGAAGAGAATAAGTACCTGAGCTTCTGGATTAATTAATTAGCCTCCCCTCTCGCCCAGCCTGGTGGCCAGCTCTGGAGGGGATCTGAAGCCGGATGAGCACTCGACCCCAGGCACCAGCAGCTCCTTCCCCAGGATGAGGGTTTCCCTTCATCTTTAAAGGACGCGAATCTCTTGAGCCTCTCAGTCTGACTTAGCATGTCTAGGAACGAAGGGCAGAACAGATAGCACAGTAAATCCCAGCTCTAAATTGTCGTCGCGGGAATTCATCACAGATGGTAATCATTAGGGCCCTCACATCTTAAAGGAAAGCTTTATCCAGAATCATAAATAAACTGTAACCGAGGCTTAGATTTATAAAGCTATAAAAGAGGGCAGCTTGAACAGCCGGGAATGTGCAGTACTGGGTTACAAAATCGGCATCATGCCTGAAAGGCTGGACATAAACCGGGAGCTCTGGGCAGTGCAACGAGGAGGGGGTAACTTCTTTGTGCAGTGAGTGGAACTCGAATCAGAGCCTCCCCCGCTTAGCACCTGGTTTAATCACATGAAATGCAAGCTCAGAGAAACAAGGGTGCTGACATCTAAACATAGCATTGCAACTCCTAAACCAATTGCAGTCCCATCAAGTTCGGCCCTTCCTCACCAAGATGCCCTCTGACTAATGCTATGTTCTAGGAATTAATTTTCAGTTTATTGCTAAGGTTTCCCACCCCCAACTTTTCCTGAGTGGCTCAGACAACTCCGTTTTTACTAAGAGTCCCTGTACCATGCAGAACACCCTGTGAGGCTGTGAGCTGTGGAGCAGCAAAGCACAAAACAAGGCTGCAGCCTTCCAGAACTTTCTCGTCTGGCCAGGGAGGCAAGGCATTTACAGATGAAATAACTGTAGTATGCAGGCTGCAATGTGTGGTGTAGGCTGTAACTAGAGAACTCAAGGAAGCAAAGGGTAAGTGGAGGCTGGAGTCACTGTGGGGGAAACGTGTGGAGGAAAAGGGACATGATTTATGACTTGAAGGACGCACAGGGCTGTGCACAGGGAGGGAAGGTTTGCTCAGCCCCACTGCCTCCCACAAGCATGCAGCTTGTCCCTATTGTGGCCCATCCTGAGCCAAGTCTCTAATAACACACTCTCATTTTCCTCTTGTCCTAGAGCTAATTTAAGCAGCAATTGTTCCCCAAATTCCACACCTCACCCTCTTCATTCCCGTTCAGGCTTGTCCCTAAAAGGCCTGGAAAGGGAAACTCATTGCTCTCTGGACATATCTCATTCAGGCTGGACACCACAGGATAACTTCCATTCTGGAGCATGTGGCCAGGAACAATTCCACACCCCAGCCCCAGGCCCAGCACAGAGGGCAGCCTCAGAGAGGAGCAACCCCACCCCGGCCTCCGTGAGGAACAATGCTGTAGGCATCCAGACATGCCAGAGAGGGAACAATAAGATGCCCCACAGGCATGGGAAGTGAGGGAGGCCAGGAGCCCTCAGGAGGGCGGGTACACACCCAGGCAAGTGGCCAAGTGAGCTCACACCAGCACAGAATTTGATGAGCAGGAGGACCCGTCTCCCCTCCATTGCAGAGCTGAGTGTTGCACGGAAGCTCCTGAGTGCCAGATGAGACTAGAGGGTATCTAGTCGGGGACAGAGAAAGCACGCCTGTGCCTCTGGAGAGCAGAGCAGACACACCATAGGGGACCCAGGGCTACTTAAGGCTGGCTTTGGACGCGACTTTCAGGAGGCTGCTGTAAGGGGTTCCAGGGTCTTCACTGCATTGTTCAGTTGAGTACCCAAGAAGGGTAGGGGAAAAGCAGAATTCAGGGTAGATGCCTGCTTGGCAATAGAATGTCCCCAGGTTGTATTTCTTAAGGTACACAGGTTGTCGGTTCCTGTGACGACAACTAAGGGTACCTGCACAGGTGCAGCCGCATGTAGAAGAGGGATTCCCACAGCCAGAACAAGGGCAGGATAAACTGTTTATTATTTACTAGCACGTTGCAGAAGGCAAGGCATGGATGGGGAAGCTGTTTTGGTCACATCAGTAGAGATAGCTGCCTCCTTCATTCATTGCCCGGAACAAGCGCTTGAGGGGCCACGGGCGAGGTAAATGCATCAGGGGTTCCACGACAACTCCAATCACAGATTCTAGCTACATCCTTGAATTACAATATAGGAGAAGCTCGTGGTGTTAACCTTCTGCCGTTTCCAGGCATGTAATTGAAATGAATCAGAATAAATGACTTTTGTTTGTGCAATATGAGGACCCCTTCCAGAAGGCAAAGTAGCAGCAGGAAGGATAATTCTGGAGTCTATTTTGGGTTAGAATCACCAATCCCCACCTCTTCCTAGTTGTGTGGCCTTGAAAAAGTAACCTCGCTTTTCTGAACCTGTTTCCTCATCTGTGCAATGGAACAGTTAATAATACCCGGTTAGCAGGGCTGTTGAGGAGATTCAGTTTGACGACCTCTGTACACAGCAACCAATTAAGGTCAGTCTCCTTCCCTTTCTCCCACTTGAGAGAGTTAGACTCCAGGAAAAGATAAATTTTGCAACACAGTCCAGGAAAAGAAAGCGGGGAGCTCACTTGTCCTCAAGTTCTACTATGTGCCACTGGAGAGTTGTCACCAACAGGGGCCTGCTTTCCACATATTCCTTGCAAGCCGCCCACTGCAGCACCGCAGGCCCTGATGTGAGGCCATCCGCTCATGCTTCCTTCTCTCCGGTTCTCTTCTAGGGGCGCTGCATCAACTTCACCAGGGTCAAGAACAACCAGCCGGCCAAGTACCCGCTCAACAACGCCTACCACACCTCCTCGCCACCTCCTGCCCCCATCTACACCCCCCCGCCTCCTGCGCCCCACTGCCCTCCCCCGCCCCCCAGCGCCCCCACCCCTCCCATCCCGTCCCCACCTTCCACCCTTCCCCCTCCTCCCCAGGCTCCACCTCCCAACAGGGCACCTCCTCCCTCCCGCCCTCCTCCAAGACCTTCTGTCTAGAGCCCAAAGTTCCTGCTCTGGGCTCTCTCAGAAACTTCAGGAGGTGTTAGAACAAGTCTTTCCAGTTAGAGAAGAGGAGTGGTGATTAAGCCCACTGATCTTCACACATTGCTAAAAATTGGTTGGCAATGCCAGTATACCAACAATCACGATCGGTGGAAAGAAACAGATATTTTAAATTGCCAGAAAACAAATGAGGAGGCAACCACAGTCACATTTATAGCCAGCCATCTATCACCTCTAGAAGGTTCCAGAGACAGCAAAACTGCAAGATGCTCTCAACAGGATTATGTCTCATGGAGACCAGTAAGAAAATCATTTATCTGAGGGTGAAACACAGAGTTGGATAAGAAATACATTGCTGGGTTTCTAAAATGCTGCCCTCCTGCCTCCACTCCACCTCCATCCCTGGACTTTGGACCCTTGGCCTAGGAGCCTAAGGACCCTCACCCCTGTGCACCACCCAGGAAAGAGGAAATCTTTGCCTACAACTTTGGAAATACTGGGGTCCCTGGTGTGGTAAGAAACTCAACATCAGACAGGTATGCAAAAGGATGTTCTCCTGGGGTTTGCAGGTGTATAAAAATATGCCATCTTTTCCTTGCAAATTCTTCGTTTCCAAGTGAGAAAGGGAGCAGGTGTTTACTGATGGAAAAGGTATGTTGCTTTGTTGATGTGTAAGTGAAATCAGTTGTGTGCAATTGACAGGGGCGTATTGATGGGAGCATCAGTCAGTTTCTAAAACCCACAGGCCATCAGCAGCTAGAGGTGGCTGGCTTTGGCCAGACATGGTCCCTAAATCAACAGACAATGGCATTGTCGAAGAGCAACCTGTTAATGATTCATGTGAAAAATCAAGGTTTGACTTCAGTTTAAATCACTTGAGGTATGAAGTTTATCCTGTTTCCAGAGATAAACATGAGTTGATCTTCCCAAAATACCATCATTAGGACCTATCACACAATATCACTAGTTTCTTTTTTTTTTTTCTTGGTAAAGCTGTGCACCAGAGACTTCTGGGTAGAGCTGAGAGACTATGGTCCTGACATAATAAGGATCTTTGATTAACCCCCATAAGGGATGCGTGTGTATACAAATATATTTCTCTTTGGCTTTTCAACATAGAACATCAGCTGTTAACCAAGGGGAAATACATCAGATCTGCAACACAGAAATGTTCTGCCTGAAATTTCCACCATGCCTGGGACTCACCCCATTTCTCCAGGTCTTTCTGGATCTGTTTAATCAGTAAGCCCTATAATCACTTGCTAAACACTGGGCTTCATCGCCCAGGGGTAAAAACAGAGCTCCTTGTCATGGGCCTCCTGCATCAGCCTGTTCAAAATTATCTCCCTCCACAAGTCCTAAACTTCCTGTCCCAAGCCCCCCAAATTCTCAAATCTTTTCTGGAACAAAGCAGAATATAAAATAAATATCAATTTAATGGCTTGGGCTATGGTCTCCAAAGATCCTTCAAGAATACATCAAGCCAGCTTCATTTGCTCACTTTACTTAGAACCGAGATATAAGGGCCTGGGATGCATTTATTTTATCAATACCAATTTTTGTGGCCATGGCAGACATTGCTAATCAATCACAGCACACTTCCTATTAAGCCCACTGATTTCTTCACAATCCTTCTCAAATTACAACTCCAAAAAGCCGCCACTCAACAGTCAGACGAACCCAACAACAGTCAGATGAGAGAAATGAAACCTACTTTGCTATCTGTATCTTAGAAAGCAAAAACAAACAGGAGTTTCCAGGGAGAATGGGAAAGCCAGGGAGCATAAAAGGTACAGTCAGGGGAAAATAGATCTAGGCAGAGTGCCTTAGTCAGGGACCACGGGCGCTGAATCTGCAGTGCCAACACCAAACTAACGCATCTCCAAGTGTACCTCCAACCCTAGCCTTCTCCCACAGCTGCCTACAACAGAGTCTCCCAGCCTTCTCAGAGAGCTAAAACCAGAGATTTCCAGACTCATGAAAGCAACCCCCCAGCCTCTCCCCAACCCTGCCGCACTGTCTATTTCTTTAGAACACTAGGCTTCTTCTTTCATGTAGTTCCTCGTAAGCAGGGGCCAGAATATCTCAGCCACCTGCAGTAACATTGCTGGGCCCCTGAAAACCATTCCGCAGGAGAATGGGTTCCCCAGGCTCACAGTGTAGAGACGTTGAGCCCATCACAACTGTTTTGACTGCTGGCAGTCTAAAACAGTCCACCCACCCCATGGCACTGCCGCGTGATTCCCGTGGCCATTCAGAAGTTCAAGCCAAGATGCTGACGTTGCTGAGCAACGAGATGGTGAGCATCAGTGCAAATGCACCATTCAGCACATCAGTCATATGCCCAGTGCAGTTACAAGATGTTTTGGCGAAGCATTTTGATGGAATAGGGAACTGCAAATGTATGATGATTTTGAAAAGGCTCCGCAGGATTTGTTCTTAAAACCGACTCAGTGTGTCATCCCGGGTTATTTAGAATTACAGTTAAGAAGGAGAAACTTCTATAGACTCTATGAACAAGGTGATATCTTCATAGTGGGCTATTACAGGCAGGAGAATGTTTTAACTGGTTTACAAAATCCATCAATACTTGTGTCATTCCCTGTAAAAGGCAGGAGACATGTGATTATGATCAGGAAACTGCACAAAATTATTGTTTTCAGCCCCCGTGTTATAGTCCTTTTGAACTGTTTTTTTTTTTTATTAAAGCCAAATTTGTGTTGTATATATTCGTATTCCATGTGTTAGATGGAAGCATTTCCTATCCAGTGTGAATAAAAAGAACAGTTGTAGTAAATTATTATAAAGCCGATGATATTTCATGGCAGGTTATTCTACCAAGCTGTGCTTGTTGGTTTTTCCCATGACTGTATTGCTTTTATAAATGTACAAATAGTTACCGAAATGACGAGACCCTTGTTTGCACAGCATTAATAAGAACCTTGATAAGAACCATAGTCTGTTGACAGCCAGCTCAGTTTCTTGCCTGAAGCTTGGTGCACCCTCCAGTGAGACACAAGGTCTCTCTTTTACCAAAGTTGAGAACAGAGCTGGTGGATTAATTAATAGTCTTGGATATCTGGCCATGGGTAACCTCATTGTAACTATCATTAGAATGGGCAGAGATGATCTCGAAGTGTCACATACACTAAAATCCAAACACTATGTCAGATGGGAGTAAAATCCATTAAAGAACTGGAAAAAAATAATTATAAGATGATAAGCAAATGTTTCAGCCCAGTGTCAATTCAGTGAAAAAAATTAATGCTGTGTAAAATGGGTTGAATTAGTTTGCAAACTATATAAAGATATATGCAGTAAAAAGTCTGTTAATGCACATCCTGTGGGAATGGAGTGTTCTAACCAATTGCCTTTTCTTGTTATCTGAGCTCTCCTGTATTATCATACTCAGATAACCAAATTAAAAGAATTAGAATATGATTTTTAATACACGTAACATTAAACTCTTCTAACTCTTTCTTCTTTCTGTGATAATTCAGAAGATAGTTATGGATCTTCAATGCCTCTGAGTCCTTATTATAAAAAATCAGTTATCACTATACCATGCTATAGGAGACTGGGCGAAACCTGTACAATGACAACCCTGGAAGTTGCTTTTTTAAAAAAAATAATAAATTTCTTAAATCAACTCTTTTTTCTGGTTATTTGTCTGTTTGTTATAAAAATAAAGTGCAATGTATTCAAGTCCTCAATATCCTGATCATAATACAGTGGTTGCTGTGCTATACATTAAAGTACATTTCTCAAATGATTTCATGCCTTCCACTAATTTCTCTACTGTCTGGATTACTGTCATTTCTTCCTTAGCTGTCAGACATTCAAAATTTTTTTTATTTCTCATAAATTTCAAATCAAAAATGTAATCCACACTAAGAGAAAATAAATAAAAAGTGAAAACAGAGAACATACAGGAAAAATATAGTGCCTCAGGATTGTGTTTGGCTAACATAGCAGAAAGGCAACTAGGATTGATTTTTACAAGGAGTCCAGAGATTTGCAGCAACCCAAGAACCAGACAGTGTTGTGGACAGTGCTGCAATCAATACCCTTCTATGTACATCTCAAAATCTTTGTATTGCTTCTGCATTTCTGATACAACTCACTTTATCCCTCCTAGCAGTTTTAATCCAGCTCCTCCTTTTAAATATTTTGTGGGTAGAAGAGCATCTCCTTCTAGTTCCTGAATTTATTTCTTTGTAAGATCTCATTAAGCCTTGACTACATCTTAATTGGAATAAAACCATCCACAAACAGAAAGTCATGCCACAGGTTTTTTCTAAGTTTTCATTAGTATTTGCTTTTTAATAGGTTTGGGCACGTACACATTTTAAAATTATATCTTTAATAAGTGTGTTTTGGGGGTTTTTTGGAGACAGGATCTTACTCTGTCACCCAGGCTGGAGTGTAGTGACGCAGTCGTGGCTCATTGCAGCCTCAAACTCCTGGGTTCAAGCAATTCTGCCACTTCACCTTCCCAAGCAGCTGGGACTATGGGCATATGCCACCACACCTGGCTAATGTGTGTAGGGGGGGAAGGGGGGGTTGTTTTTGTTTTTGTTTTTAAAGAGATAGGGTCTCACTGTGTTGCCCAAGCTCATCCCAAACTCCTGGCCTCAAGTGATCCTCCTGCCTCAGGCTCCCGATAGTAAATGGTTTTGAGATAACGGGTTAGAAATTTGAAAAGAAAAAAGAAAAGCTGGAGCTTCACCTCACTCCTTACACCAGAATAAATTCTAACTGAATTTACGTGTAACAAATAAAACTAGAAAAGTACTAGAAATGTGAAAAAAGTTTTCTGTATGGTATAAAGAATGTTAAAATCCTACATATTGTTTGCATGATCAATCAACTTTCTCATGAAATTGCTTGAAATACCCTGAGTAATGCTCCAATGCATTAAGTTGAACAAAGGAACCATTAATAGCAGGAATTAAGATCATTTATCAGGTGCTAAATGTGAACATGATTTGAGATCCGCCATTGTTCACTAATCTGTCTTCAGATAAATCTGTTTTGTGGAGTATCACTTAGATATAAAACAATCAGAATAATACTTTGTCCATCTAAATATATTATAAACAAGGTATCACTTAACAGTTACTATATATTTGGTATAAGGGTATAGAGTTGGCATATGCCAAACATGATTTTTATTCTCTTTACAATTGTATTGTAATTTTTATGCTGACTACAATTGTATTGTATTGTTTGGAATCACCACACCCCATCCCAGGTTATCATATCTAAACAAATTAGAAGCCTTATGATTCCACTTCCGTAATCTTCTATTCCTTTCTCTTTTTTTCCTCAAAATTCAAGTAGTCACTAAGTTATAAAGATTCTTCCTTCTCTACTTAAGTTGGGACATTTTAGTTTTTGGAGTTTGAAAGGATGCATCTCCTTTACTTGATTATAAGTGCCATTTCGCAGTGTACTTATAAAGCAATCACTGATTTAACACAATTTTCTCTGAGTCACTTGAGAGCTGAAAGCAAGGATCTGTTAAAAGATACTCAGTTAATTGTGCACATTCAGTACTTTAGCCAGCATCTTTAGTTGGGACTTCCTTGTAAACATTAAAATAGAAGCAACGCATAAAATATATTTTCCTTTGGGCAGTTAAGTAGTTTACATTCTTGCAAAGGATTTTTAAAGTACAAAAATTGCTGGTTGTCAGGGCTGGTGTAGAAAACATTTCACTTTCTTCTGAAACAGATGTTGTAAGACAAGAGAACTGTCAACCACCTATGATTAGTCCCTTCCAAAAATGTGCACCCTCAAGAGTAGCCAGGAAACCCTACAGAGCCCCTAACTTCACATTTTTTAAAAATACAAGCACAGTGACATTCGCTTCCCTGTGAATCCCACCCCAACTTTGCAGGATACAGAGCCCATGTCATTTTGCTTAGTTTTACTCTTAACATTATTTACAACAGGACACCTGTAAATGTAAAGAACTGGTGTGGAATTAATGATAATCTGCATTTCCAGCCAAGCTCCTGTGGAGATATTCCATGCAAACCTAAAGTGTGGTTCATAAATAAGATGAGCAGAAGCATCCACATTCATCTGACATTGCAGGAAGGGGCTTCTCCAGGCTGGGGTGGACTGTTCAATTCTTCTCCTTCTAAATGGTGGCCAAGATGGTGGGTCTCAAACCTCAGGTGAATAAATCTATCCCTAAGGGGAGTAATGTGGGTCTCAGTCATCTCTCCAGGAAGAGGAATTCTTTTTCCTACTTCAATCAAATGGGCATTGTAAGCATTTGCCACAAATAATCCTTTCTGATACCATACACTAGATTGCCTTCCCCACTCTGGGCAGAACTGGGTGTTAAGAGCATTTCTGGCCATTGTCAGTGCCTGTGTTATATCTGACCCCAGTGATGTAATCACTACAAGAAAGAAGACTGCAGAGCTCCAGGAGATTTTGATTCCACCTCCTATACTTGTCAGACACTTTCACTTGCCCCATGAAAGCTACCTCAACAAATGCTCATTCTCAGCAGACCCTGGCCACTCTACATGTTACTTCTGTGACTGTTGGTTTTCAGTGCATTCTAATGTTTAAATCAGCGTTTTTATAGGCTCCTTCAATACTTGCTTTTATGAGCTCCTTAAAAGAGAATTATCTCTATTTAATCTTGGACCATTAGTAAAAACAAAAAGTGATCCTATCACTATGTCTCAGTGTGATTAATTTTTTTTTAAAAATTTAACTTCCTTAGCAATTTAGGAATAGGGAGGAAAAAGCAACATCATTAACCTGATAAAATGTATCTACACGAACCTACAGGAAATGTACTTAACATAAAATATTTTAAAATATTACCTTTAAAGTAAAAAAGAAGGCCGGGCATGGTGGCTCATGCCTGTAATCCCAGCACTTTGGGAGGCCAAGGCAGGCGGATCACAAGGTCAGGAGATCGAGACCACAGTGAAACCCCGTCTCTACTAAAAATACAAAAAATTAGCCGGGCGTGGTGGCGGGCGCCTGTAGTCCCAGCTACTCGGGAGGCTGAGGCAGGAGAATGGCATGAACCCAGGAGGCGGAGGTTGCAGTGAGCCGAGATCGCACCACTGCACTCCAGCCTGGGTGACAGAGCGAGACTCGTCTCAAAAAATAAAAAAGAAAATAAAAAAGAAAAAGATTTCAACCATCACTATTATTGTCTACCTTTGGTCCTAGGCAGTGCAATAAAACAAACAAAATGGAAAAGTAATTATAATTATCAGGAAGAAAAAAACTGATTATTTGAAGTAAATATAATTTACTACCTAAAAATTCCATGGAATCAACTTAAAAATTCTTAGAACTAATAAGAGAGTTGGCCAGGTACATGGTAAACACTATCAATGATCAGTTAGGAAACAAGAAAAAGTTATTCATTCATAATAGAAAAAATTATATGTGTGTATGTGTGTGTATAAATTAACCAGAAATTAACTATAAATAAACCTAACAAAAAAATGTGCAAAACTTATGGAAAGACAATTATAAAACTTCAATGAAATATTCTTAATAAATGGAGAACTGTACTACATTCTTGGAATGTAGTATAGTTCATTCTTGGAATGTAGTATAGTTCACTCTTTTCCATTCATGGAAAGAGTTAATATTGAAAAGAAGTCAGTTCTCTCTCAAACTCAACTCGTGTCAATTAGAAAAAAAAAACCGCTAGGAAGATGTTTACTTTCAAATGCCGATTCTAAGTTTTAATTAGAAAAGGAAATGGACAACTATAGTTAATATATGGTGATAGAACAGTTTTCAGAAACAGACCTGTAAATAAATGGAAGTTTAGTTTATCATAATAGCATCTCCAAAACTAATTCTTTAATAAACGACTACGTAATTGGGAAAAACAAGATGAAATTCCTATCTCTGCTACATACAAAAATAAATTCCAAATGGATTAAATAAAAGCAAATGCATGCCAAGTTTTCTTGCTTCTAATTAACAGTGACAGTGTCCCTTAGCAACACTGTCTTATGAATGGAAGTTTCTTATAATCTTGCCAATCAGACAGATCTCATCTCCCAGAAAAGAGTGGAGAGAGAAGTGGAAGGGCTGAAAGGAATTGTCTTCTAAATGAGGCAGGAATAAGGAGAAAAAAGAAAAAGGGTCCTTCCACTGCCCACACTCTGAGACTACAGTGGAACATACATTACTGTAACCTCTCCACTAACAATCTCATGCAGAGGGTGCCTCTCACATAGTAATCAGTGAAAAAACTATAAGTAGTTATAAGTAGTTAATGAGTAAATGAACTTATAAATGAAGAATCTCAATGTTTCCAAATGCTTAAGCAAATCAACAATAGACATGGAAGCTGTGTATGGGACAATGTTTTCTTTCAGGAGCCAAAGGTAATAAACAAATTCCCCTTCTCTTATTGCCTTTGTGGAAATATTCCAAGTGCTGACTCTCACCGGGTGATATTGAATGAATCCCTCTGAAAATTCATTAGCTTTGTCAATTTACTGGATTACTTTTCAATGCATACACATTCTTCTGCAATCTTTGTCTGTTGAGGTTAAGTCCCTTTTGCATTTGGCTTGAAAGGAAAAATAAGAGTCGATGCCAGGAACTTGGGGTAGTTGCCAGAAGAAAAACAGTGCCAGCCCTGGCAGTCGTCAGAAGACTGAACTCCAGTTTAGCTCATCTGTTTATCAAGTGTCCTGTCACAGGACCGGATCCCCTGCCATTCTTTGAATGCGTAGAGCAAGACTCAATGGTTGGGTTATGGTTCACTGAGGAAACAGTAAGATTCCAGAATCAAGAGTCAGGCTGTTGTGATACCTATTAATGTGTCCATAAACAAGGCAGCTGTTGATCTGTAGATTTATGTTCTGATATTTCACAACTGCCAGAAAGGGCTTTGTTCAGTCTATGAGAAGGAGGTCTCCTCTCTTCTGCCCACTAAGCATGTGATCTGTTAATTCAGTCACAACTACTGCTGGCATTACTCGTAGACTATAGAAACTGATGCTCACTTTCTTTTTTTTTTTTTAATTAATAGACTTTATTCTTTAGAACAGTTTTAGGTTTACAGAAAAATTGAGGACATCATGCAGAGAGTTCCCTTATATTCCCTCTTCCCTGCACACAGTTTTTCCTATTGCTAACATCTTCCATTGGTGTGGTACATTTGTTACAATTGATGAATGAAAACTGACACTTTTTTTTTTTGAGACAGGGTCTTGTTCTGTCACCCAGGCTGGAGTGCAGTGGCACAATCATGGCTCACTGTAACCTCAACCTCCTGGACTCAAGCATCCTTCCACCTCAGCCTCCCAAGTAGCTAGGACCACAGGCACGTAGCACCACACCTGGCTAATTTTTGTATCATTTTTTTGTAGAGAAGGGGTTCGCCATGCTACCCAGGCTGATCTTGAACTCCTGGGATCGAGCAATCTGCCCACCTCAGCCTCCCAAAGTGCTAGGATTACAGGCATGAACCACCACACCCAGCCCACATTATTATTTACTAATGTTCATAGTTTAGTACATTAGAGTTCATTCTTTGTGTTGTACAGTTCTGTGGGTTTTGACATATGCACACACGTCCATGTATCATACAGAGTACCTCCACTGTCCTAAGTATCCCCTGCACTTCACCTATTCATCCATCCTCCTCCTCGCCCACAAACCCTGTAAACCCCTAATCTTCTTTTTTCAGACAAGGTCTTGCTCTGTCGCCCAGGCTGGAGTGCAGTGGCCCAATCATGGTTCCCTGCAGCCTCAACCTCCTGGGCTTAAACAATCCTCCCATCTCAGCCTCCCAAGGAGCTTGGGGCCACAGACGCACACCGCCACGCCCAGCTAATTTTTTTAATTTTTATTTTTTGTAGAGACGGGGTCTTGCTATGTTGCCCAGACAGATCTCAAACTCCTGAGCTCAAGAGATACTTTTGTGTCAGCCTCCATGACTTTTTTTAATGTCTCCATAATTGGCAATTTCCAGAATGCAATATAGCCGGAATCATTCAGTACATACAATTATTGAGTTGGCCTCTTTCACTTAGCAGTATGCATTTAAGTTTCCTCTATGCCTTTTCATTGCTTCATATTCCATTTCTTTTTTTAATTACTGAATAATATTTAATTATCTGGATGTATCACAGCTTGTTCACCCAGCCACCTACTAAGGAATACTAAAGCTGACTTTCTAACTGCTTTGAATAGCCCATAGAGAGGAATCAGTGGGGAGGTTTGTGTTTTCAATAAAGTATTCTAAGGTTTTTTATGTGTGTATAAGATACGGGTGGTGAGGGGCGAGTAATGCACGTCATTCATTTTCCCAGCACCAAAACAAAACCTCTTAAGCATTTTAATTCCCTTCTAGTCATTTTATGTATATTAATTTTAACATTGAAATTATACTATAAATGCAAGTTTCTACCTTGTATTTTTTTACTTAATATTATAAAAATGTATAGGGAGAGTGTAGGTATTTTGCTCTGATCCCCTCTTCAAGGTATTTTCCCCTGCTACCCACCCCCAGCTGCTGGGAATAGCAGCTACTGGCAGCTCACAGCTGCCTCCCTCACCAGGACTCACTCTTGGCCTTAGCCAAGGTTATGCCCCTCCCAGGGTGGGGCCATGGCCAGTGACCGGCTAGTGCTTAATACAAAGGCTTGGCGGCCCCCTTTCCCCAAACTGGGGAATACTCAGAAGAGCCATGCCAGCTCCAGAGGTCAGCTGAAGCTTCCATTGTAACTGTATTGCAAATCAGCTTCTCCTTCCACTCAATCTTTCCTTCTTTAATTCTAATCTCTTGAGAGCATTTCCTAATACAGCTCACCAACTGGGTCTGTTCCCAGGGATCGAATACAGTTGTTACCAGAAATAGTCCTTAGAAGCAGACTCTTTCATTGAATTTTAGATCACTTACAGCAATTACTTTGGCAATGGGGACCCCATCACCTGTGGTAGGTGGGGGATGGATAGCCCTTAGAATCCTGTGGTGGTGCAGTTGTTAAAACTTTCACAGGTGGTGAACTGGGATGGGATACCAGTGGAAGGAGATGCACTCGCTGGTGCAATGTATCTGGTATTCAAAAGGTATAAGAGATGGTAAATATAAAGGCTTTGGAATTTGACGGCCATTGCTATGACTTGATTGAAGAAAAATACGACAGACTCAGGGTAATTAATCATCAATTCAAGGAAAAATATGAAAATTAGAAGGTCTCTTGGGAAGCATTTAAGGAAACCTCAACCTCCTACAGGTGGAGGGCAGCAGAGCAGAGATCCAGCTAAGGACTTAATCATAAGAGTAGAGGAGCTTCTGGCTGGACGTGGTGGCTCATGCCTGTAATTTCAGTACTTTGGGAGGCTGAGGCAGGGGATCATTTGAGGTCAGGAGTTTGAGACCAGCCTGGTCAACATAGTGAAACCCCAACTCTAGCCAGGCATGGTGGTGTGCACCTAAAATCCCAGCTACTCGGGAGGCTGAGGCAGGAGAATCGCTTGAACCCAAGAGGTGGAGTTTGCAGTGAGCCGAGATCACACCACTACACTCCAGCCTGGGAAACAGAGACTCCATCTAAAAAAAAAAAAAAAAAAAAAAAGAGTGAAGCTTCAAAGAGAGTTGAATTCCCAACACCAGCAGGTCTCCTGTGTCAAATTTGGGGCCCTACTAAGGAAGCAGTGGGACCCTGATTCCCCTAGGCTTGTTGGGACTACAAAAGAAGCCTACTCCCATTTGTTAGAAGATACTGCCTCGGAAGTCTTAGCTAGAGCAATCAGACAAGAGGAAAGAAATAAAAGGCATGCAAATTGGAAAGGAAGAAATCAAATTATCCTTGTTGCAGATGATATGATCTTATGTTTGGAGAAACCTAAAGACTCCACCAAAAAACTATTGGAGCTGGTAAACAAATTCAGTAAAGTTGCAGGATACAAAATCAACATACAAAAATCCATAGTATTTCTACTTGTCAACAGTGAATAATCTGAAAAAGAAATCAAGAAAGTAATCCCGGCCGGGCGCGGTGGCTCACGCCTGTAATCCCAGCACTTTGGGAGGCCAAGGCGGGCGGATCACAAGGTCAGGAGATTGAGACCATGGTGAAACCCAGTCTCCACTAAAAATAGAAAAAATTAGCCGGGCGTGGTGGCGGGCGCCTGTAGTCCCAGCTACTTGGGAGGCTGAGGCAGGAGAATGGCGTGAACCCGGGAGGCGGAGCTTGCAGTGAGCGGAGATTGCGTCACTGCACTCCAGCCTGGGTGACAGAGCGAGACTCTGTCTCAAAAAAAAAAAAAAAAAAAAAGAAAGTAATCCCATTTGCACTAGCTACGAATAAAACATCTAAGAATTAATCAAACAAGTGAAAGATCTCTACAATGAAAACTATAAAACATTAATGAAGGAAATTAATGAAAGAAAGATGGCACCAAAAAACGGAGAGATATTCCATGTTTATGGATTGGAAGAATCAATATTTTTTAAATGTCCATGCTGCCCAATACAATCTACAGATTCAATGCAATCCCCATCAATATACCAATGACATCTTTCACAACAATAGGAAAAAACAACCCTAACATTTATGGAAGCACAAAAGACCTAGAATACCAAACTTCCAGAGCAAAAATAACAAACCTGGAGGAATCACATTATCTGACTTCAAATTATACTATAGAGCTATAGTAACCAAAACACCATGGTACTGGCATAAAAACAGATACATAGACCAATGAAACAGAACAGAGAACTCAGAAACAAATCCATATATCTACAGTAAACTCATTTTTAACAATGATACCAAGAACATACATTGGGGAAAGGACAGTCTTCTATAAATGCGGCTGGGGAAACTGGATTTCCATATGCAGAACAATGAAACTAGACCTCTATCTCTCACCATATACAAAAATAAAATCAAAATGACTTCAAGAATTTAAGTTGTCAAACTATGAAACTACTAAAGAAAACATTGGGGAAACTCTCCAGAGTATTGGACTGGGCAAAGATTTCTTGAACAATATCCTACAAGCACAGGCAACCAAAGCAAAAACAGACAAATGGGAACATATCATGTTAAAAAAACTTCTGCAAGGCAAAGGAAACAATTAGCAAAATGAAGAGACAATCCACAGAATGGGAGAAAATATTTGCCAACCATCCAGCTGACAAGGGATTGATAATCAGAATATATAAGCAGCTCAAACAACTCTATAGGAAAAAAATCTAATAATCCAATTAAAAACATCTGAATTGACACTTCCCAAAAGAAGACATACAAATGGCAAATAGGCATATGAAAAAGTGCTCAAAATCACTGATCATCAGAGAAATGCAAATCAAAACTACAATGAGATGTCATCTCACTCCAGTTAAAATGGCTTTTATCCAAAACACAGACAACAAATTCTGCCAAGGATGTGGTGGGAATTGACATTGTTGGTGGGAATGTAAACTAGTACAACCACTATGGAGAACAGTTTGGAGGTTCCCCAAAAAACTGAAAATAGAATTATCATAAGATCCAGCAATCCCACTGCTAGATATCCACCCAAAAGAAAGGAAATTAGTATATCAAAGAGATATGTGCACTCCCGTTTTTGCAGCACTATTCTCAATAGCCAAGATTTGGAAGCAACCTAAGTGTCCATGAACAAGCAAGTGGATAAGAAAAATGTGGTACATATACACAATGAAATACTATTCAGCCATAAAAAAGAAAGAGATTCTGTCCTTTGCAACAACATGCATGGAACTGGAAGTCATTATGTTAAGTGAAATAAGCCAGGCACAAAAAGACAAACTGCATGTTCTCACTTATTTTGGGGACTTAAAAAGAAAAACAATTGAACTCATAGAGACAGCAGAAAGATTATCAGAGGCTGGGAAGGGTAGTTGGTGGGAGGGAGTAAGTGGGAAGGGTTAATGAGTACAAAAATATAGTTAGAATGAATAATATCTAATATTTGACAGCACAGCAGGGTGTGTGGTCAATAATTCACTGTACATTTTAAATAAGAGTATAATTGGATTGTATGTAACACAAAGGAATGATAAATGCTTGAGGTGATGGATACCCCATTTACCCTGATGTAATTATTACACATTATATGCCTGTATCGAAATATCTTGTGTACTCCATAAATATATATATAACTACTATGTATCCACAAAAATTAAAATTTTTTTAATTTAAATGTTTTTTTTAAAAGACAATGTTTCCTTTTCTGCTTGAAAATCATGCAGAGCCGGGCGTGGTGGCTCCAGCACTTTGGGAGGCCGAGACGGGCGGATCACGAGGTCAGGAGATCGAGACCATCCTGGCTAACCCGGTGAAACCCCGTCTCTACTAAAAAATACAAAAAAAAAACTAGCCAGGCGAGGTGGCGGGCGCCTGTAGTCCCAGCTACTCGGGAGGCTGAAGCAGGAGAATGGCATAAACCCAGGAGGCGGAGCTTGCAGTGAGCTGAGATCCGGCCACTGTACTCCAGCCTGGGCGACAGAGCGAGACTCCATCTCAAAAAAAAAAAAAGAAAAGAAAATCATGCAGAAACCTCAGATGAGGCAATTGCCTTGCAGACAATGCTTGCCCCTCTTGGGATCGACCACCACCTACCATCATGACAACCAGACCAATCACAAGGGTGGAATCCCAACACGGTTCAACTGGCAAAGTGCTGCTAAAGGAAGAAAGAATCGGCACACCAGAGGAGCTATAGGACATGGCTATCATGTTCCAAAAGGAGCCAGGAGCATGTGCCTGGATCTGAACCCCAAGAAACCTGGATCAACAGGGAGTAGGCAAACATAAGGTTGAATGAAGGAGTTTGTCAATGTGGGAACACTTTCCTGAGACAAATGACTTTACACTCCGGCAAGGACCCTGGGAGAAGGTACTAATATGCCAGGATGGATTTTGGAAGCTTGGAAACAGTAATGACCTACCCTAAGTGGATTAGAAAAGCCAGAATTTCTATGGTAGATGGAGGAAGAAGGGATCAAAAGGCTTGGGGAAGTAGGCGCGGCTTAATGTTATACTAGTAAGACAGGAAAACCCACTGACTGACTATGCTCTCTAGTAGGTCCAGAGGTACTCCAGTGACCAGAACAGTAAAAAATGCACTGGTAAGGGAACACCAGCATTGCTGAGAAACTCAGTGGGGCTGTCCTCTGTAGGCCAGGGTTGATGGTAAGAGAAGCTGCTGTAGAAATAGGATCTCTGATAGCAATGAGAAGTATAGAATCCCAACATGTTAGAGTCTGAATGGAAGTACTTACCCATCAGAAGTAATATGGGTACAATTATCGTAAGACCACAGTAACAAGTGGGGGACCCAACCCATAGAAGGTATGGAGATGGTTAACCAGACACAGGGTCCCTAGGGGCAAGATAGATGGGCAGCCAACAAAGGAGTTGTTTAAACAATCAAAGGAACCAAAGATGGATGAGGAAGCTGAGGACAGTCACCCCAATAAACAAAATCACAATCTGTTGCCCAGATTCTGGATCTAGCAAGTTCTCAGACCAGAAATTCACTGATGAAGGAGAGACCATTTTCTATAAGAATAAGTCTTGCCACACCATGACAACTGTATCTAGTAATAATTCCCCAGCCTTTCCCCAAAGACCCTCTATTTGGTACTCACAAAATGGGGAAGGAGGATTTTCCAGACTTTTTGAGGATTGTCAGAATTAAGGTACAAATTGACATTGATAACCCAAGGCATCACAGATTATAGACCCTTGTTCGAGAAGGGACATATGGGGGCTAGGTTAAGTAAATGGAGTCTTGACCCAGGTTCACACTGGGAAATGAAGAGAAAGAGTATAAAGAGAGAAATTTTACAGCTGGGCCTCCGGGGGTGCCATCACATATTGGTAGGGCTGTGATGGGGACGTGAGCCGCAAAACCAGCAAAGTTTTTATTAGGGATTTTAGAAGGAGAGGGGATGTAGGAACAGGGAGTAGGTCACAGAATCACATGCTTCAAAGGGCAATAAAAGATCACAAGGCAGAGGGCAGAGCAAGATCACAAGGCAAGGACGAAATTATAATTACTGATGAGGGTCCATGTCCCACTGGGCATGCGTTGTCTTGATAAACATCTTAACAAGAAACAGGGTTCGAGAGCAGACAACCAGTCTGACTAGAATTTACCAGGCTGGAATTTCCCAATCCTAGTAAGCCTGAGGGCACTGCAGGAGACCAGGGCGTATTTCATCCATTATATCAACCGCATAAGACAGACACTCCCAGAGCGGCCATTCATAGAGCTCCCCTAAGGAATGCATTCCTTCCCCAGGGTTATTCCTTGCTGGGAAAAGAATTCAGTGATTTTTCTCCTAGTCGCTTTCTGCAAGAAGAAAAATATGGCTCTATTCTGCCCGACCCAGCAGGCAGTCAGATCTTATGGTTATCTTTCCTTGTTCCCTCAGAATAGCTGTTATTCTGTTCTTTTTCAGGGTGCACCGATTTCATATTGTTCAAACACACATTTTACAAACAATTTGTACAGTTAACACAATCATCACAGGGTCCTGAGATGACATACATCCTCAGCTTATGAAGATGTCGGGATTAAGATATTCAAGACAGGCATAGGAAATTATAAAAGTATTAATTTGGGGAACTAATAAATGTTCATGAAATCTTCATAATTTTTGTTCAGAGATTGCAGTAAAGACAGGAGTAAGAAATTACAGAAGTATTAATTTTGGGAACTAATAAATGTCCATGAAATCTTCACAATTTATGTTCTTCTGCCGCGGCTTTAGCCGGTCCCTCCATTTGGGGTCCCTGACTTCCCGCAACAAACTTCTGTGTTAAAATATAAGAATAAAACTTCACAACAATAACAAGATTAGAAAGGGGGATGGTCAGTAAATCATTAAGCATGATAAAGTCTTTGCCTTGGTTAGAGAGACAAGATAAAATACCAAGTAACTCTGAAATATTAAAATAATTTAAACTCATCTTTAAAAATTAAGGTACTCATTAAAAGAATAGCAATATAATTATAGCTTTCAAATTGGCAAAGAAAAAAAAGAAAGAGAATATAGATAATTTTATGAGTCTAATAGCAGACAGGAAAAAAGGCAGGGAAGTAGTTAAAAAAAAAAAAAAAAAAAAAAAGATGGACTATTTCTAGCTGGAGATGCTAGCATTTCCTAATCTCCCCTGAGGCTAAGGTTTGCATGCAAGTGAGGTTACACATCGTTTATACCAGTTGAAGAGTGAAAAGATAGAAGACAGCGGCCATGTTCCTGCAAACTCATTGGCTGTCTTCACTAACACACAGAGTTGTGGCAATGGCAGGCTTGACTTCAGCAGTTTTTCTATATCTGTTCTCCAGCTTCTTGGGTCCTGAGAGGAAATTGGTACAGCAAGGGTGGTTTCTTGATTTTGGCACAGCCAAGATGGTAGCCTTAAAATATTGGTCTTCTGTTGAGTCAGTTCTATATTCCTCAAGGAATCATTCTCGAAAATGCCTAGAACCAACTCTTTCAGCCAGGCCAACAATCTTAGAGCATCTAATTCCCTATGCTCTAGCTCTTTCTGTTTAAGAGCACCTAGAACAGACTCAGTGTCCTTAACAAAACCCTAAGAGATAAATGTGAGAGGAAGTAGCTTCCAAGAAGATATAAAAACCGTAAGTTTGTAATGTACCTAAATATCATACACTTGAAATATGTACAGCAAAAACAGAGAATTTCAAGGAGAAATTGTCAAACCCAAAATGATCAGAAATTTTAAACTTATTTCTATTAGAAATAGATAAGCAATATGAAAATTATTAGGGTATAGAAATTTCAAATAACACAAATAAGTAAGCCTGGTGTAATAGAGCTACATGGAATCACACAATTAACAAATAGAGAATAAGCGTTTGTTTTCCTTTTTTTTTCAAGAATATGTAATTTTTTTCTTTTTTTCTTTTTTTCTTTTTTTGAGACAGAGTCTTGCTCTGTCACCCAGGCTGGAGTGGCAGTGGTGTAGCGGTGGCTCACTGCAGCCTCTACCTCCCAGGTTCAAGGAATTCTCCTGCCTCAGCCTCCTGAGTAGCTGAGGCTACAGGTGCACACCACCATGCTTGGCTAATTTTTTGTATTTTTAGTAGAGATGGAGTTTCACCATGTTGGCCAGGGCGGTCTCAATCTCCTGACCTCATGATCTGCCCGCCTCTGCCGCCCAAAGTACTGGGATTACAGGCATAGCCACCATGCCCAGCCAAGAATATGTAGAATATTTATTAAAATCTGCCACATTCTAGATGTCAAAACAATTCTCAACCAATTTCATAACAGACAGTGCAACCTGGCTATAGTGCAGTTAAGTCATAAATTAACAACAAAATAATGTTTTTAAAATTTATGCTTGGAAAAATTTAAATAAATTCCTAAATAGTTAAAGGATGAGAGGAGGAAACTACAAAATACTGTACTGAGAAATTATCAAAGAACCACACATCCAAACTTATGAGATGAAGTGAATTTGTAGCATTAAATCCATTTATTATAAAACATAAATGATTGAAAATGAATGAGTTAAACATTCAAGTCAAGAATCTATGAAAAGAAAAAACAGTAAACTTGTTATGAGTAAACTAATAGCATAAAAAGTATTACTAAACAGTGAAGACCAGAAATAAATAAGTATTGAACTTAAAGTACAGGCCGGGTGTGGTGGTTCATGCCTGTAATCCTAGCACTTTGGGAGGCCGAGGTGGGTGGATTACCTGAAGTCAGGAGTTCAAGACCAGCCTGGCCAACATGGTAAAACCCTGTCTCTACTGAAAACACACACAAAAAAAATTAGCCGGGTGCAGTGGTGCCTGCCTATAATCCCAGCTACTCAGGAGGCTGAGGCTGGAGAATTGCTTGACCGGGAGGTGGAGGTTGCAGTGAGCCAAGATCGCACCATTGCACTCCAGCCTGGGTGAGAGAAAGAGACTTTGTCTCAAAAACTAAAATAAAATAAAATAATTGAGTAAATCTAAGGAGAGTTTTAGGAAGAAAACAAAGATGGGAACAGAAATTGATGAATAAGAAAATAAAGTCCATGCACAAAAACCAAAAACTGGCTCTTTAAAAAAATTATTAAAATGGTCAAACATCTAGCAAGAACAAACATGAATAAAGAGAAAATGTATAAATAAAAATATTAGGCTCTAAAAAGGAGATATACCTATAGAAACAGCAGAATTTTTTTAATTACATAAAAACATTTTAAAACCAATGCAAATAAATTTGAATACTTAGGTAAAAGGGAAATTTTCTTATAAAAAATATTAACTAGCAAAAATCGCTCTGCATAGGAAACCTTTAAAAAGTGATTAAATAAATTAAATACAGGCTGGGTGCAGTGGCTCACGCCTGTAATCCCAGCACTTTGGGAGGCCAAGGTGGTGGAACACTTGAGGTCAGGAGTTCGAGACCAGCCTGGCCAACATCATGAAACCCGTCTCTACTAAAAATACAAAAATTAGCCGGGCATGATGGCGGGCGCCTATAGTCCCAGCTACTTGGAAAGCTGAGGTGCAAGAATCACTTGAACCCCGGAGGCAGAGGCTGCAGTGAGCTGAGGTCGCGCCACTGCACTCTTTCTCTAAAATGAATTAAATCAGCAATCAAAATATCTTCCCTGCCCTCACAAAAATCAGTCCCTCAACTCCAGTTATCAGGTTTGAAAACACACACACACACACACACACACACACACACACACACTGAATAGATTTAAGTTGGAGAACAACAAAAAATATGCTTTGTAAACTCTACATTGCTGAAGACAGAATATTCCAGTACCTTGAAAGTAACAACCCTTCTTCCTCCCCTCTTCTACCTTCCTACCTTTTCTTCTAGATTTTGCCATTTATGGACATATCCCTAAGTAATACATTTTTCAATATTGCATTTAATTTGAAATTTCAGTGAATGGAATCACACTGTCAGTATTCTTTGCAACTTGCTTCATCCCCTTAACACAGCATTCATAAGAAACAGCCATGTTTTGTTATCACAGAATGAATATAATATTCATTACTACTAAATTAATAAAACATAATTTATTTCTGCATTCTCTTCTCAATGAGCATTTGGGTTATTTCTAATTCAAACAATGTTGTGGTTTGCAATGTTGTACCTGTCTCCTAGAATGTCTCTAGAGCAGTGCTATCTGAAAGAAAAACAAGGTGATTCACATGTGAGAGCCACATATGTAATTTTAAATTTTATTTCAGCTACATTAAAAAGTATGAGACAAAATTGATTTTAACGCTATATTTTATTTAAACCAATATATCCAAAATATTATCATTTTAACTTATAATCAATATTTTTAAATGAATTTAAATATTTTTAATTTTTTCATAATCTTAAAAATTCACTAAGTATTTATACTTTCATCACATGTCAGTGCAGTCTAGACATATTTCATGGACTCAATAACCACATGTGGCTAGTGGCTACTGCATTACACAACATAATAGTTGAGTATATGCCAAAAAGTAGGACTGCTGGGTCATAACATATGCACGTTTTCAACATCAATCAATAATGACCTTTTTTTTTTTTTCAGTTATGGTACCAATTTACACTTTGACCAGAAGCTTTTAAGAGTTCCTGTTATTCCATACCCAATACCCATGTCAACATGCCAGACCCATTAATTTTTACCAATCTTTTGGGTACATACTAACAATTCATTGTAGCTATAGTTCAAATTTTCATTTCTCTGGTTCCTCATGAGTTGTACAATCTCTTTGAGTGATTACCGGCTCTCTGTGTACCCCTTCTACGCCACCATGCCTGTCAACTGTTCCACCCATTTTCCTATTGGGTTGTTCATCATTTTCATATCAATTTTTAAGGGAGCTTATATATTCTGGATACTAATCTTTTCACTGTTACAAGTGCTGCAAATATTTTCTTCTATTCTGTAATTTCTCTTTCCACTGTCTTTAAGATACTGCTGATAATGAAATCTCTTTATTTTAATGTAATCAAATGTATTAATCTTTTTCCATATGAATTGTGGATTTTCTTTTTAAAAAATCATTTTCTACCCCAAGATTGTGAAGAAATTCTTCTATATTTTCTCCTAAAGTCTTTCTACGATTCTAGATTGACAGTTATTTTCTCTCATAATATTGAAGATTTTATTCCATTGTCTACTGAATACCATTTTGCTGTGGAAAAGTGAACTGTGGGTATTGTAGTTCCTTTGTATTAATCCATCTTTACTCTCTGGTTATTTTTAGACCTTTCTATGATTTTAGTGTTCTTCGGTTTCACTATGAAGGATGAATTTGTTTGTAGTGTTGTAAATTCATCGGGCTCCCTGAATCTGAAGTATGCATGAATGTTTCACCAATTAGGAAAAGTTCTCAGTTATTATGAATTCAAAAATTGCTGATCCTCTCCTGTCCTTCTAGAACTCCAATCAGATATATGTTAGACCTTCATGCTCCATCATCCATGTCTCTTAACCTTTCATATTTCTACTCTTTGCCTCTCTACGTGCATTCTGGAAAGTTTCTTCAGCTCTATATTCCTATTCATGGATTTATCCCCTCTAATTAGCTTTCTCTTTAAGCCATCATGACAGCTCATGTCCCAAAGTGAGACTGTGCTGAGGCAGAGGGAGGAGAAAGCCTGAATTTAAAGGAGGCAGAATCAATGAAGCTGGGGAATGATGTTGTGGACTGAGTGAGCTATGTGAGGGAAAATGTCCAATAATGGGGTGCAGGCAGATGCACCCACCAATAGCTGGTGCTCATCAGTGTCATCAAAATCACAAAGATATGCCAACTACAAACAATAGATTAACAGAAGCTCTTGGAGAAACAATACTCTGTACAATAGAGTGGCCTGAGCAAGCATAAGAGTCCAAGCTGCCCAGTTTTATATATTAACTTCAAGTTGGGAAATGAAAGAGCAAATAAATCAGCTGCAATGTGAACTCATTTGATGTATTAAGATTTGTTAAAATTCTACCAATATGTATTGGTATAAACCCTCTAGAACTGCGCTGTTCAATGCAATAGTCACTAGCCACATGTGACTACTCTAGTGAAATTATATGAAATGTAAAATTTGGTTCCCAGTCACATTAGCCACATTTTGAGTTCTCAGTAGCCACATGTGGGTAATAGCTAATGACTACTGTAGTACACAGCATGGATATAGAACACGTTGATCTTTGCAGGAAGTTCTAGAATTCTGCAGAAAAGATTGAACATCACTGCTATAGAAGCTGAAGAGCTCATTATTGATGAAGACAGTTGTAATTTTTTATTTTGTAGTCTTTGACTCATAGAAAAAAATCAGGCAAAACATAAGAAATAGCCTCATAACATGAGAAATAGCCTCATAGCATGAGAAATAGCCTCAATAAAACCCAGACATTCCACTTCCTGCTGGGTTCAATACCCGGAGAGTGCCTTGTGCCAAATTGGGAGAGATTCCTCAAAAAACAGGAGTAGAAAGAGCATAGGGATTGTTGCAAACATTGTGGAGAAGCTCCTGAAATTCCTCTGTCCTCTGACTTTGACTTCGTGGTTGACCCGCATTTTCCACCACCCTCCACCCCACCTCTGCAGTGTGGAAAATATTGTTCATATTTCATTCATTATACAGAATGGTTTGGCAAGAATAAGGCTTGACCAAGACGAACTTTTAATAATAAAGCCTGTAATAATATCCAAGGAAATGAGCAAATTGACCTAACCATCCAAATAAGGAACTCAAGGAGTTAGAGCTTTGAGTTATAAACTGGAAGGAAATTGTGAGACACTGAGCTTGCAGGGCCTATAATCCCTTCACGTCGGAGTTGACCAAGGCTGATTGCTCAATGCAAGGTGAAGTTAACACTGTCTGCAATCTCCAATGGATATCCTAAATAAACTCAAGTAGACTCAGAAAAAGTAGAGTTTGATACCATTTATGCAACATTTAAAAGCATGCAATGCAGTCTAGACAATTATGTTATTATGCAAAACAATACCAGAGATTGTTTTTTAATACAGTATATTCAATAAAAATAAAAACACTTGCGTGGTAATAAACGTCAGCTTCCAACAGTGGTGAGCTTTAAAGAGAGAGGAGGGAAGACATCAGGAAGGGAGCCAGCTTCAACTGTGTATGTTAATATTTCATTTTCTTTAAAAAAAAAAAAAACAAATGCAGGGATGGCTACATGTTACAATAGTCTTACAGGACTATTGGTAGGTACAGAGGTGTCCGTTACGTTTTTGTTTTTGTTTTTGTTTTTTAAAGACAGGGTTTCACTCTGTTGCCCAGGCTGGTCTTGAACTCATGGGCTCAAGCAATCCTCCCACCCCACCCTCCTGAGTAGCTGGGACTACAGGCAGACAACACCACGCCCGACTCTAGTTACATTATTCTTTGAATGTTTCTGTTTGTTTAAAAAATTTTCTAGCAAAAGAAAAGTTAAATAAAACAAATTCCACTTCTCCCCGTTAGTATTTGTATGATATTCAGCTTCCTTTTTTTCTTGTTGCAAACAGGTCTAATCTAGTACCTACTAGACGGGCAGTCATGAGAAGTTCAGAAGAGGAACTGTGCCGCACACAGAAGACAGCCACAAACCACTCAACGCACCCTCAGGGAGTCAGCCCACTGGAGGGCGCTCTCTGGTGAGCCCGGGGCACAGGGATATGTGGTGGTGCAGACCAGCCGATGGGACATGTGGTGCGCAGTCGCCACGCTTTGCTCTAAAGTATGAGGCCAGAGGTGGTCCATTTTCCTTGAGACTGGAACAGATTAGAGCAATGAAGCTGGGTCCTGGTGTTCCAGTTAAAACAGAAAGAGGGTTTGGATCTGTAAGCCTCTCTGCTTATTTTGGCTGGCCAGGCTTCCTATTTCCACATCTGTTCACAGGTCAGGGGAAGCAAAATATGTGGATGTAAATGTTTGCAGTGGTTCTAACACATCAGCACTTCAGGAAGCCAGATTCCGCCCTGCAGATCTATATGGGCTGACCGCCACCTGCAGGGACAGGCAGTCCGCCTGAGCGGACCAGAAATTGCTGAGAGAAGAGAGGTGAGTTGGGAATGGTTCCTGCCTTTTCCTCATCCACCTTCTATGGCACCTTTGGTCACTCAACTCAATCAAGTATCTTCTCTTCACTCCAACACTTCTGAACGCTGCCCTCCTTGCCACCCCTTATCTTCTGTTATCCCTAAAGTCATCATATCTGGGAAGATTCCTGTCTCTATCACTGCCTCACGACTGGCCTCCTCCTCCAGCCCTTCAGGGACCTCTCCCCGAGTCCTCAGTCTCACGTTCCACAGCCCCAGAGGCATTACTGGAATCCTCCCAACTCCTCCCCCACCCACACCCCTCCGCCCCTCCTCAACGATACCATCAACCAAGTTCTCAGGCACAGCACTCAAACATTCTCATGCTTTCCAGGACTCTGAGCTTGACTCTTTCCGTAACACATATTCTCGTCATATCCATGCCTATGATTTCAGTTTTCTTTATGAGCCAGTGACTTCTGAATCTGTACCTCCAACACAGATGTCTTCTCAGCATCCCAGACACATCCTCCCAACCAGTTCTGGACATGACTACCTGGAGAGTGTGCAGTCACTTCAGTTGCACCATGCTCAACACTGAGTCATTCTCTTTCTCCTCTCCAAACATGCTCATCTTGCATTCTCAAATTTAGCAAACTACCAGTGGCTCAGCCACCTAATCCTGACCCTAATTTTCTCCTCACTCCTACATTCAGTCGGTGACCATGTTCTGTTGATTTGACCTCTGACATAACTCAATGACCTCTTCCATTGCTGCCCTTTCCGCTTCTACATTCAGGAGCCATCATCTATTGCTGGTACATAGAATAATCCTTCCCTAACTTGCTCTCCGCACTCCCTGACTCTGGTCTAACACTCTCTCAAGTGGTGGCTCCAGAGTTATGGCTGTAAAACGAAGCACTGATCATTTTATTCACCTACCTTAAAGCCTGTGTGCAGGAACAAACCCAAACTCCTTACTAAAACACTTATTATCTTTCCCTAATCACCAAAGAAATGCTAATGAAAACCACCATGAGGTATCACGTCACCCCACTTAAAATGGATTTCATAAAAAAGACAAGGAATAACAGATGCTGGCAAGGATATGGAGAAAGGGGAACCCTCATACACTCTTGGTGAGAATGTAAATTGTAACTCTCTATGGAAAACAGTATGGAGGTTCCTCAAAAAGCTAAAAATAGAACTACCATATGATCCAGAAATCTCACTACTGGGTATATATGCAAAAGAAAGGAAATCAATATATTGAAGAGATACCTGGACTCCCATGTTTATTGCAGCACTACTCACAAAAGCCAAAATATTGAATCAACCTAAGTGCTCATCAGGGAATGAATGGATAAAGAAAATGTGTATTATTCATCCATAAAAATGAACAGGACATGAGATCTTATATATTTGCAGCAACATGGATAGAACTGGAGGTTGTTATGTTAAATGACATAAGCTAGGCATGGAAAGACAAATATCACATGTTTTTACTCATATTTGGAAGCTTAAAAAGTGAATATCATGAAGATGAAGAGTAGAATGATGGTTAGCAGAATCCAAGAAATGTAGAGAAGTGGGGAGGGATGAAGAGAGGTTGATTGATGTGTACAAAAACATAGTTAGATAGAAGAAGTAAGACCTGGTGTGAACACTATTTCAAAACAGAAGAGAATAATTTAAATGTTCCCTGCATAAATAAAACATAAACGCTTAAGATAATGAATATCCCAATTACCCTGATTTGAAAATTAAACATTGTATGAATGAATCAAAATATCACGTGTCCCCAAATACGTGCACCTATTATGTGTCAAAAAATAAAATAAAATAAATAAGACCGTATCACTTAACCCCTGACAAAAACAGTGAACTCTAAGCCAGACTGCCAGGGATCAAATCCCAGCTTCCTGACTTATTAACTAAGGGACCTTAAGGTCATGTAAGTCTGTGCCTCATTTTCCCCATCTATAAATATAAATAGTGATTGCACAAGTATGATGTGTTGGCTGCCATTATTAACTCTCCAGTCTCACTTCTCACCATTCCTCCACAAGTACCCTATGCTCTGTCCCTAAAATCACCAAGTTCTGTCATGACTACACACTGAAGTACTTGCTGGCTCATTTGCCTGGAATGCCTACCTTCCCCCTTGTAAGCCTGGATAACTCTAATTTAAAGCTTAAATATTACTTTCCCTGTGAAACCTTTCCTGATTTCTCCAATTCTGGTATATCTCTATCATACCACTCACAGTAAAATCTTATTATTTAGTCTCTACCCAACCCCCACCTTCCTGACAGGAAGGAACCATGACTTCTCATCTTTGTTTTTCCAGCACTTTGCACAAAACCATATACATAGTGGATTCATGGTAGCTAATAGCATGAATAACTTAAAGTGGGGAACCTGGGCCTCAAAAATACGAATTGACTAGCTGACTCTTCTCAATACTTTTCCAATCTTCCATATAACAGCAGTGCCACAGCTAGAAAGAATGACAGGACGTAAAAATGCATTGAACTATATAACTAGAACCCAGAGCTGTCAAGGAATGCAACCAAGATCTTTCCACTACACCTGTTGCAACTAACAGAGTTTCTCATTCAAGATAGCACACTGCCTTGCAAGATCACATTAAAATGACAGTATAAATATCTAAAAGTCCATCACCAGAAAGAAAGTGGGAGTAGTCACCAAGGGACAACAGATTTCAATAAATTTGTGGAAATAAAAAGCAATACTTACAGAGCAGACAAAAGATGAAACAAGGTAGAAGATGCTGGAGCCTATAAGACAGATGAGTGGGGGTAGGCGGCAGCTACAGAGGAAGACCTCTGTCCTGAACAGCCCCGGAGAGACTCCCAACTCAGAAATGCCAGGTGCTAGGGTGGGAGTGGGATGAAGGGCTGAAAACAAAGAGATCAATGAAAGTCTATATGTAGAGCAGTCGTCTTCAATGCATCTCCTACCTCCACCATGCACAGAATTCCTAGCAGGCTGGTGTACTGTAATAATCACCTCCCTACTCCAAACAAAGCACAAGGTTCTTCTCTTTGGGAGGGGTAAAACTGGGAAAAGCTACAGCAGCCAGTGTTGGGCATTTGGAGTTTTCTTGCCAAGGTTCAACTTCCTGCCCACTGTCCTTAAAGGAAAGCCTACATGTTGACAAGCTCCGCTTCCACACACAGATTCACAATCACCTTTTCCTATTGCCTCGTTCTCAAATATAACCAAACAACTAAAACCTCATTAGACACTTGAGGGAAGCCTATACTGTGAAATAGAAAGACCAATGCAAACAACCAGAAATGGGTAATTCAAAGGCAGAAGAGAAGGAGATCTTTAACTAGTGTACTCAGAGAGATTTGAGACAATGTCATACAAAATAATAACAAAAGACTATTAATCTAAGAAACAATCTAAGAAAAGAGAAAAAAATCATCAGAATGATTGAAAAATAATGTTTGGAAAATTTTCCGTCAGGCAGAACAAAAGAAAATCTTAATTTAAAAAAAATATATATAACACAGGGCTGGGTGCTGTGGCTCACGCCTGTAACCCCAGCACTTTGGGAGGCCAAGGCAGGCAGATCACAAGGTCAGGAGTTCGAGACCAGCCTGGCCAATATGGTGAAACCTCATCTCTAATAAAAATACAAACATACATTAGCTGGGCGTGGTAGTGGCCACCTGTAATCCCAGCTACTCAGGAGGCTGAGGCGGGAGAATCGCTTGAACCCAGGAGGTATCACACCACTGCCTGGGCAATAGAGCAAGACTCCATCTAAATATACATACACATATATGTGTGTGTGTGTGTATGTATATATGTATGTATATATGTGTGTGTGTATATATACACACACACACATATATATGACAAAAAGAACCAATCCAGAAATTTTGACTGGTAAGAAGTCCCAAAGGAAAAGGAGAATATAGGAAAAAGGAGAATTGTTTTTAAAATAGTACTCCAAATCCCCAAGTTGAAAGACACAAGTCTTTAGACTGAAGAATCAACCAAGTACACTGCACAACAGAATGGATAGAGGAAGACTGATAGCTAGACAGATAGACAGACATATTGTGAAATTTGAAGATCCCCCCAAGGATAAAGAGAAAATGCTAAAAGCATCCAAAAAAGGTTTTAAAAAGTTGCCTACAGGAGAACAAGAACTAGATTGGTACGAGATCTCTCAACAGAAATCTTTGATTCTAAAAAGCGGTGGAACAAAGCCTTCAAACTCCTGAGAAAAAAATCAGTATCAACTTAGAATTGTGTACCGAGCCAAACTATCAATCAAGCATAAAATCA